>NC_064766.1:41819109-42007499 GCF_011397635.1 Epinephelus fuscoguttatus
ACCAACTTACCCTGATCATTCAGTGCAGCACAATGTAAACACGAGGCCGGCTACGATAATTAGGCTATCGTCTTAGCGTACAATACATGAGCATGACCTTTGCCTCTTGGTGCCCTTCATATTACCTGTTTTGTTAACATGCGTGTTTGTTTACATAAGAGTGTCAGCAACATTTTAGTCAGCGTGATGTCAGAATAAACAGCGGTACCTACAGCGTAAGTACGCATTGATTCAACGCAGAGGTATATATCCTGCTTTACTTTTGTCGACGGTGTAATGAACTGATAGATGACCAGACACTGTTGATGACTTTATAAATCTGGATGTTTGATTGTCAGTTAAAAGTAGATTTATATGAGACAGCTGGAGACCAGTAAGACAATAATGACACAACCAAGGAGATAATACAAAAGATTTATATATATTTTATAAAATAAAAGTTTGTCCTCTACAAGCTGTTAAGAGTAATTTTGTGGTCATTTTTTGAAACAATTAACAGACTTGTAGTAACTTAAAAAGTTGGACAAGCTTCACAGAACGTGAGTCAGGTCAGAGGTCAGAGCACGCTGACAGGACAT
This sequence comes from Epinephelus fuscoguttatus, assembly GCF_011397635.1. Lineage (NCBI taxonomy): Eukaryota > Metazoa > Chordata > Actinopteri > Perciformes > Serranidae > Epinephelus > Epinephelus fuscoguttatus. Next base: position 41,819,688 of record NC_064766.1, read on the forward strand.
CAGTGCACTGATCTGTGTGTCCTCTCTGCAGGCTGATCCAGTGCCGAATGAGTGAGGACGGCCTCCTCCTCTTCATCACTGACATTCCAGAGCAGGCCATCGAGGAGCCGCAGGAGAAGGAGGCGCCGGTGCTGCAGGAGTCGTCCAACGCTGAGCAGACGGCCAATGATGGCGGAAACTCCGGCCTCAAGTCGGTGCTGTCGGCGGGGAAGACACAGAGCTCGTGGCCTGATGGCAGCGACCGACCTGTCGTCACCTTCAAGGAGAACATCAAACCCCGAGAGCAGAGCCGAGAGCCCACGCGAAACCATCATCTGAAAGACAGCGGCAAGGAGCGCCGAGACTTCACCAAAGGCAACGGGGCTGCTGGGAAAGGAGAGCTGAAGAGGGACGCCAAGAGGAAGAGCGAGCTGAAAAAAGCCGGACATGAGAAAACTGCTGATGCTGGAAAACAGGTAGAGATGCAAACAATTCTCAGACAGAGCTGCTCCTTTAAATATTTAATGAAGTAGCCGCTGACGATGACGTCACACCTGTTGCCTCTCGTTCAGGTGAAGGCGCAGACGGAGCTGAGGAAGACTCCGGTGTCTGAGGCGAAGAAGACTCCTGCCACTCAAACTCAAACTACCTGCTCCTCCCAGTTCATCCCCATCCATCATCCTGGAGCCTTCCCGCCGCTGCCCAGCAGACCTGGTACACACACACACACACACACACACACACACTCACAATTTTCTAATTACAGCTTCAGCCATCAGTCAGTGACTCGATCTACAGAAAACAATCAACAGTTAATTGTTGGAGTCATTTTCAGTAATTTGCAGGTTTCAGCCTCTGCTGTGAGGATTTGCTGCATCTGGTCACGGATCACAGTTAACTGGACTTCTGACTGTTTGTCGGTCAGAATGAGAGATTTGAATGTTCCCAGATTTTTAGACAAAATGATGAATCGATAAAATAATCTGCAGGTTGGGGCACGTGCTCGCTCTCATGGTTCTATCTAAGAAAGGCAAAAGCCAAAAAACTAATCTTAGAAATATAACAATCAGCAGATTGATAGATAATGAAAATAATCTCTGGATGTAGATTTCTCCATGTTGTTACCGGCTTCTTCTTCTCTTACACATTTAATGCTATTGGACTTCCGGGTCAAAGCCCGGGGCGGAAACTGTGGAGCATGCTCAGAGCGCCTCGGCCAGTTTGGGTCTGATTGACTGTATACATGCAGGAGTCACATGATCTGGGTGTGTTAGTCCCACTGTGACACATTCACTGCAGGACCATTTCACTCACACTGACACTGATGTTTACAGGGATTTTATATAAATCAGTTTTCTCTGTCGTCATGGAAACGGACTGAGTGTGTATTAAAATGAATGACTCTATTGAAAACAACTGCAGCTCTTCAGTCAGTTTAAATTCTGCTCCTGATTGGTTCCTCTGCAGGTTTCCCCCCCTCAGCCTACGTGATCCCGCCCCCGGTGGCGTTCCCGGGACTTCAGGTGAATCCAGGTTTCACCTTCTCCACCGGAGTGTCCGTCCCTGGACCGTTCCTCCAGCCGGGCGTCCACACCCAGGCCGGCACCCAGGCCGGGAAGCAGTCCCACATTCCCTACAGTCAGCAGAGGCCCTCTGGTCCCGGTCCAGGTCAGGGGCCAGGGTCCTCGGGACAGGGCCCGGGGCCCATGAACCAGGGCCCCTCCCAGGGTCAGCAGCCCCAGCCCCAGGCTCTGCAGCAGTCGGTCCAGCTGCAGGTGCAGGCGATGAGCCAGCAGCAGCAGCAGTCTCCCACCAAACCAGTCCAGCAGGTCGGGATGGGGAAGAGTCCACCTCACCACCCGGGGCTGCAGCAGGTCAGTGGTGTCAGCCTGTTTGAAGCCTGAGGGGCATTAAAATCCTGAGAGCACCCGGAATGCTCCCAGCTGTTCCTGTCAGCGTTCACTAACAGTCGGCAGACACCAGTATATTTAGTTAAATCTGTAGTTTATCAGTAACAGCTGCTCGCTGTAGCTTCCATCCAACAAACAGGAGGACCGTGAATTTGTTGGGGACTATTTTCAGCGGCGGATTAATCTACATTTAGTGCTGTGGTGAGAATTAGTGTCAGCAGGTTTATAAAATGAAGTACAGTGTGTGTTAGTGGTGATGAAGGTACAACAGTGTGACTCACTGATGTAGAAGAGGAGGAGATCAGGCCATAGAGACACACTGTACCTGTTAGCAGATCCATTTACTGTCAGGTGACAGGAAGAGAGACGTAGGATGTCATTACTGTATTCAGTTGAGTAGCTGAAGGCTGAACTGTCTGCTGCAGTGCGTGATGGTAACTGTAGCTGTGTGTCTGGTCTCAGCAGTACATGCAGGTCCAGGATCAGCCGGCTCAGATGTGGAACCAGGCTCAGGCTGCTCTGCAGAAGATCCCTCCCATGCAGATGTCCCTGAAGCAGCCTCAGCAGCAGCCTCAGCAGCAACAGCAGCAGCAGCAGCAGCAGCAGCAGGCCTTCTACATGGCGGCTCAGGATCCTCTCAAACTGTACGAGCACCAGCTGCAGCCGCCCTCCCAGCCACAGCTCTCCACCATGGACAAGAAGATCAAGTACCCCAACGTGAAGATGCAGGACTTCTACTGGGAGCCGTCGTACAGGATGGGCGACGGTCTGGCTGTGATGGCAGACAGGATGAAGAGGCCTCCGCCAGGTGGTCTCTGCTCTGAGCAGGACGGCTCCGCAGGGCCCCGGGGTCCCCCATTTGAGGTGAGCAGCTCTCAGGTGACGGTGAAAGAGGAGGAGGAGGAGGAGGTCGTGCTGCTTTTCTGTCTCTCTGCTTCTTTTCCTGCCCAGTTTAATTCTCTTGGTTGTCTGTTATCTGATTGGAAGGTTACAGACGTTTCAGTCGGGTTGAATGTGAGATGAGACGTTCTTAAACTGCAGCACAGGCTTTGTAGATGCTGGATTGATAGCTGCCACACTATGGTAGTACGCAGGGATGATTGATTCGTTTCACTGAGGTGTCGCAGTCAGTCTGGGGTCAGAATATTTGAGTACAAACAATAAAGACATGGGTGAGAATTACTATTCTGTAATATTTAAAAAGTCATAAAGAAATGCTTTCTGTATGAAAAGTTCTGTTGTATATCAGCCGCCGTCCATTTGAGTGTATCCAGTTCTGTCAGGCCGAGCGCTCCCACAGAGCCCCATTTGCACCAAGCAGTACGGTTCAGTTCAGTTCAGTTCATAGTTTCTGTCTCCACAGTGTAAAGTTGTGGATGGTACCAACAGAAGCGTTCCTTAGCGTCCCCATGTTTGGTCCCCCCTCTGTTGGGGTACCTAGCACACAGATCTGGTACTAAAAGGTGGAGCTAGAAACCCTGCAGTCTGATTGGTCAGTAGAGGACGCTCACTCTGGTTTTATGTAACCTCTGTTCATACATCAGTAAACTACAACTACAAAATGAAAGAGAAAAAAATAACTTCATTCACTGGGCCGACTGCCGGCAACTTTTAAGGTGGAACGTTAACTTGTAATGTTACTCAATGCATGAGTTGATGACGTGAATCCATCAGCACACCTTAAATTTCAATATGATCTCTGATCAGCTTGCAGGCTTCTGTAGCTTTGAGCATAACTTTCCTTCTTTCCACCTCAGTCTTACCAGCTTGCCTTCTTTCTTTCTCTCTTCTTTGTTTTTACCCCTCTCTTCTTCTTCTTCTTCTTCTTCTCCTCCTGGCTTCATCTCTCACTAGGACAACAAGAGCTCGCCTCTTCTACCTCCTGACCTGTTAAAAACTCTAGCAGATTTTGAGGAGGAGGAGGAGCTCGTCTTTTCTAAGCCTCCTGATTTCTTCCAGGCCTTGGCTGGCCCTCTTAGCACTGCTCCTGGACCAAACATATTTGTATGTAGCCCTGTCTTCCGCCTGCATCGCCTCCATCCTGATCCCCAACATCTCGTCCCATCCAGACCTCACGCCTCACTCTGCCTCCTTCACTGAATACTGTCCTCACATGTTGTGATATTAGTTGCTGTGTAGCAGGGATGGGCATCAGTACTCGAGTAAGACATCAGTATTTATTCAACGTAAGAAGTAATTGCTTTTTTTTTCTGCCTCCATGTCGGCACTAGTTGTGACCAGAGACATGTTTTCTGGTCGTCCATCTCTCAAGGATGCCTGGAGGAAATTTCCTTAAATTTGGCACAAACATTCACAAAGAGTCAAGGATGAACTCATTAGATTTTCGTGTTGAAATCTCAAAGTCACTGTGACCTTGTTACCCTAAGAATGCTTTCAGGGAATTTCTTCAAACGTCCGCTTGAAACTCAATGATGAACTACGTTTTTGACCATAAGAATGAATTCGCTAATTCTGATAAAACTTCTCACAGCTGTCTAACAGGATGAAATAATGAAGTGATGACATTTTATATCCAAAAGGTCAAAGGTCAGCTTCACTGTCACATAGGGATGGGTACCGAAACCCGGTACTACATTAGCCTCAGGGCTAAACTATCAAAGACCGTAGTATTAATAACTTCTGATGTTATTGGTTCTTTTATCGGCACTTTTACACAATTTGGTTTAATTTATTGTCATCCTGCAGCCTCTCATCTGCGCTCTGTGCCGAGGCTGAACTGACACACACACACGCACGCACGCACGCACGCACGCACGCACGCACGCACACGCCACCGTAGTCAGTGAACAGCGGAGCGGCCATGGTAGAAGATAACTTGAAAATTACTCGACATGATGGAAATTACAGAGGACATGAGGACTGACTGATAAATACCTAACTTCACTCAGTAAATTGATGTCAGTAATATTATTTACACAGTGACAACACCGTGTTCTTTTTAAAATATTCAATAATCCTGTTCTGAATTTATTATTTTTAAAATTAATATATTTTCTAAAAAGCAACCGTTAAGAGTCCAGATAAAGTACCAGGTCGATGAGTAGTATTGATAAAATCTTAATGATACCCATCCCTACTGTCACATCATAACATATGTAAAACCATAAATTGATCCTGTTCTCGATTAAAAGTTTATATTTTTGGACCTAACGCAATGATGTAACTGTTGTCTATGAATATCTGCACAGATCCATCAATAATCTGATAATAATTCAGTGCAAGTACTCGAATATGGAAGTGACATAAAATGCCCATCCCTGTTGTGCAGAGTAACACTGCTGTGACTCGGTCATTGTTCATAATTTATCAGACAAAACTCTCAATTATTCAGTTTAGATGTTACAAAGATGCAAAATCCAGTCCCTCTTAAAAAAAGTGGCAAAGTCAAATTTGTAGCTTTGCCGCAGTGTGTACTGACATGAGAACGACTAGATGATGAGGGAGTTATATTTCCTTCACCCATAAATATAAAGTGTAAATTCTGACAGCTGACAGACACACAGTGAGCAGACGCCCATCCTTCAGATTGTGGTTTTAATCACATGTTGAATGACTTTAAACAGTCATGTGATGACTGACAATGAATCCAAACACAAGAACAGACAAAAGCATCAAACAGCTACAAATCAGAGATGAGAAATCTGAAGTGGAGCCCTGAGATGTAAAAGATGATGAAGAGTTAGCAGCAGCAGATCTAAATCAGTTAAGAGTTTCTAAACGTCAGTCGACAGAAAACGACAGTCAGAATACTGATGCTGTAAATGCTCATTAAACATATTGTCCTCGACACTCGAGACACATCTAAGTGACCCCTCAGGGTTTTTCTGCTTTAACCAACAGTGTAGAAATAAAGGCCTCTCCCTCTCCTGCAGCTGCTTCACAGTAACAGTTGCTCCAGCTCCATGACTTGTTTTGGTCACCTTCCTCAGCTGGACGGATTTCACTGTGAAACAGCTGCAGGTGCTTGATGCATTCAAATGCGTCTGGAATACTGAGCGTAGCTCCATTAATACATGTTTACACACTGAGCAGCAGATCTTAGTAGATAAGACTGAAACCAGCCACACTGATGTCACAGACCTTTAATTTGGACGTGTATATAAATCACAGACTGCAGCTGCACATGGTGGACGGTGTTAGAGGATAAAACAGATCTCAGTTGGACGTGGTGTGATGTTTGTCGTCTGTGCTTCGTCTTTGCAGCTGCCAAACCAGACCAGGATGGAGAGCGGCCCGAGGTCGTCAGCCAATCATCTTCTCTCCTGCCCATGTCCGGCTTCCCCATGCAGGTCAGACCGTCACCTGAAAAGTTCTCTTCAAAGATTTTGTTTAAACCTGCAGGGGTGTGTGTGTGTGTGTGTGTGTGTGTGTGTGTGTGTGTGTGTTTTAGGGCATTAACAGAAAAGTCGATTTGTCGACGTGTCGACGTCAGTGGCACAAGTCGACACCCCCTGGGAGGAGTCGACAAGTTGTGTGTTTTTTCCCTCTCTCTCTCTGTGTGCTTGTGTACGGAATGCAGTTGCTGCCTCTGATTGGCTTACACTGAAACTTTATCCTTGACCCGAACATACTCGGGCGTACTATTAGCGGAGCAGACTCCGCGAGGAATGTCCGCAGTCATTCGGGCTTCTATAGTCGAGTGCACTTCCGCGTTGTAGTTTCCTGTAAAAATGTCCGTGAAAAATCCCCGCGATGTGAAAAATACATGCTGAGCGGTCACTGGTGCGCGGCGTGGTCGTAAAATCTGAGCTTTGCGCGCACAGGGCTTGCGGACGTCCGCTTTGAGTCCGCACGGACCTCCGCAGAGTCCGTTCCGCGTACGTTCCGCCTGAGTATGTTCGGACCTTCAGTCACACATCACACGTGTGGAGATACTTCACTTTCCTCCGCCGTGTCAATGTGATGACGTCATCAAATGACTTGTCGACTCGACTTTGACTTTATTGACAGATAAGTCGACCTGAAAAAAAAATCAAAGTCGTTAATGCCCGTGTGTGTGTGTGTGTCTCGGAGACGAACACCTCAGGAGATTTCTGAACTTCAGTATTTTTTCAAACCTGGAACCTGTCATGATCAGATAACGCAGGATATTCACATCAAACACTTTTTGTTTCCATTTAATAAATTCAGATAACCCTGAGCAGCGCTCTGTGAGTCGGTGTTTAACAGACTGACTGAAGTTATTAATGAAATGTAAAGATTGTTGTGACCTTGTTCAACCACCAGATGGCAAAGTTTGTCCAAAGACTTTGGGATCAGGTGCTTCTGTACGTCTGACAAAGTTTAACATTTTATTTTCTGATTTTGAAGCTTTTAAAACACCATATCACCATACCATATAAAAAACAATCAAACTATTTTTATAGATTAATAAATAAACAAGTACCTGATCAATCAGACCTGTAATGTTCTGTCTTTGTTTCAGGAGTACAACCAGAACAGCATCTTCAGTCAGGCCTACGGCAAGAACCTGCCACCCAGCTCCAAGCCTGATGCTCCCATGATGCACCAGGAGCCCTCCCTCTATTCTCTGTTTGAAGGGACTCCCTGGTCCCCTTCCCTCCCTGCCAGCTCAGGTACGTCCCACCTGTGCACATCTGAATATGGTAGATATTTATATTCAGTACAGAACCAGGCTCTGAGTTGAAAAGCTGTGCTCTGATTGGCAGATCACTCCACCCCGGCCAGCCAATCCCCTCACTCTTCCAACCCCAGCAGCCTGCCATCGTCCCCTCCAACACACAACCACGGAGCCATGCCCTTCTCTAACTTCGGGCCCATTGGCACTCCGGACAGTCGGGACCGCAGGGTGGTGGACCGCTGGAAGGCCGACAAGACCGGTAAGGGTTCAGAGGATCCAGAGGGGGAAGAAGGGCAGGGTTCAGAGGGTCTAGAGTGCCCAAAGGGACTGGATTCAGAGGGACAGGGTTCAGAGGATCCAGATGGGGCAAAAGGACTGGATTTAGGGAGTTGAAAGGTTCTAGATGGGGCAGAGTTGAGAGGGTCCCAAGGGTTCAGAGGGTTCAGAGGGTCCAGGAGGACAGGGTTTAGAGGAACCAGAGGGGCTGTGTTGACGGGGTCCAGAGGGTCTAAAGGGTCTTCAGGGACGGTTTAAATCCTGAGATGAAGAAGTGAAGTGTGAGTTAACAGGTCAGAAACATTCAGCTTCAGCTCAGCAGAGAAAAAAGAAACTGAAATAACTTCTTAAAGATGTAAAACATTTTTCTTTCTCCTGAAACGGGACAGAATCAGAACGACTGATCAACCGTCACTGTTAAATGTTTCACGTTTATTCAACATGACCTCTCAACGTGCAGCACACAGCTAACTCACTGTCTCCATGGCAACATCATACGCCCTGCTTGTATCAAACATTAATATATAAATCTATCTTTTGATAAACCATTGTCCCACAGCGTGTACGGTACAACTCACAGGCAGACTGATGTAATCTGTGAGGAGGCTGATACCTGTTGAGGATCCTGATATGTGGTGTGACTGTCAGAGTCGTGTTGCTGCTCTGCTGGGAGACAGGAAATAAGCCCTGCGTTCAAAGGGTTGAATTTCCTGTGAGCTCTGCCTCCATATGTTGACATGTTGGTGTTGTTTTTCAGGAGCGGTCAGTGGCTTCGGCCTGGACTACCTGCCGGCTGCAGCTTCCTCTGCAGCTTCAGACACCAGCTGGCACCAGGCGGGGCCGACAGGCAGCTCCTGGACCAATCAGGAGTCTCCAATGGAGGAGTCGTCCTCTACCGTGCTGCTCGACAGCCTCAAGGTCCGCTGATGTCCTGTCATGTGACTGTTTACTGTCTCAGTCTGCTGCAGAGTGAGATGGTTTACTGTTGTCACAGTCATCACTGCACTTAGAATATGAATTCGTATTTTTTATTAATTATTTAAATAAGATCGATAGTTGAGTCTGAATCATAACTCATCTAAGGTCTGATGTTACCTGATGAGACATCTGTTACCCACCTTCTGTAGATACACCCACGGTGTCAGAGGGGATTATTTTACCAGACTGAAATAAGTGTCCTCTTCAACAGAGTGTCTTCAAATTCAAATGAACCACAAAAGGCGAGATTTATACTTGTGCTGCAGACGCTGCCGTCGTGAGCCTTTATACTTGTGAGATGGTGTGTCTGTGTCACTCTGTAGGTTTCTGTGAAGTGCTGTAAAGTTTAGTTTATTAAAAACACACACTAAACACACAAGAAACACACATTAAACATGGCTTCATAGAGACAGTTTCAAACACAAATCAGCTTCACTATAACTCGCAGCATTCACAGACAAACACTTGTCTTTATCTGGACACATTTTCCCCACAAATACAACATGCTAACGTTATTAGCACAAGCCTATGGCATTTTACATTGTATTAATTAGCCTAGCAGCTAACAGACTTCTCATATGAAGCCAGGGCCAACAGCAACATTTAACAAAGGTAACGTTACACAGCTCAGCTCTGTTACAGCTCACAAGGTTCACTGACAAAACAACTGTCTTATACTAAACACGTTTTCCAAACAAATACAACATGCTAACGTTATTAGCACAAGCCTATGGCATTTTACATTGTATAAATTAGCCTAGCAGCTAGCAGAGATTTGCTCTGCTCATATTTCAGCCAGGATAAATCACACACAGTGTGTGGAGGCTTTATTGTCTTCACAATTTATTGTTTCTTATCTGTGAAATTAAAGTAAATCAAAGCTTTGTTTCCACTGAGGGAAATGGTTTCAGCTCACAGAGACAGACAGGAGGTCTGCGTCACTGTGACACTGTGGAGTTACATCTCTGGGGAGGTGCATGGCAGGTAACGTCTATGTAGCCGCCGCTACGGCGACAAATTTGAGGCAGACTTAGAAATCCTGCTTTAAGGGATAGTGCAGCCAGAAATGAAAATGCAGCCATTATCTACTCACCCATATGCCGAGGGAGGCTCAGGTGAAGTTTTAGAGTCCTCACATCACTTGCAGAGATCCAAGGGGAGAGGAGGTAGCAACACAACTCCACCTAATGGAGGCTGACGGCGCCCCAGATTCAAACGTCCAAAAACACATCATTGAAACCACAAAATATCTCCATACTGCTCGTCCGTAGTGATCCAAGTGTCCTGAAGCCCCGACATAAAAAGTTGTTTGGAAAAACCTCATTTGAACTCTGTTTTTAGCCTCACTGTAGCCTGTAGCTCTGACTGCCTCTCTGTGCGCTGCATGGTTGCGCGAGATCAGTGAAAGCATGTAAACACACATGAAGTCGGTGCCCATGTCTCATGGTCTCGTGCAAGCACACACGTGAGCGCGGTGCCCAGAGAGGCAGTCAGAGCTACAGGCTACAATGAGGCTAAAAACAGAGTTCAAATGAGGTTTTTCCAAACAACTTTTTATGTCGGGGCTTCAGGACACTTGGATCACTACGGACGAGCAGTATGGAGATATTTTGTGGATTCAATTAATTCTGATGTGTCACCATCTCGGCAGTGGTGCGCACTCCCTCTCTGTTCTTCCTCGTCTTCATCACATCTGGCCCGACACTGTAGTTTGTTTTGACTTTGTTTCACTCACTCACTAAAACTCCAGCAAAGCCAGGTTTATTGACGTGGCAGAACTTAAGCTTGCTTTTCATTTTTGTTTGTTTTCCTCTCTCTTTAGTGGCGTTGTGATGTCACAGCTTTACCAGAAAATGGAATCGTTGGTATCATTCCCTTGAGCTACAGATAGTTCTTTTTCATTTCTTCATAATGTGAAGTCCTTTTTCTGACGAGTTGACAGTTCTGTCTGATATCAGGCAGCACGGCGCAGCCTCTCCGTCTCATGTGGGGTTGATATTAGAGTCTTCGGGGGTGGGCAGGAGGACTCCGCTGGCCGAGCTCAGCAGTAAAACTTTGACAGAAACAACCGGCAGTGATCACGTCTTTGTCTTAAGTTCAATAAAAATTCTATTTAAAAATTAATGAATCCTTGAAAATGAAAAAGTCCTTGGATTTGATTTTGTGGTGTTTGTATGAATCCTGCATCGTGCTCACACTTGCTTCTCTCCTGCAGTCGATCTGGTCCAGCTCCATGATGCAGCCGGGCCCGTCGGCGCTGGAGCAGCTCCTCCTGCAGCAGAAACAGAAGCAGCAGCGAGGTCACGGCGCCATGAACCCGCCCCACTGAACGGCAGGCCGAGGCGGCGCTTTGTGTCCGGACGTCAACAAAACCACCACCAGGAGAAAAAACGGGAGGAGAAAAAAAACAGAAGTTTGACGAAGACGAGCTCCAACTAAAATGGGAAATTAAACCGGCGAGAAAAGGTGGAGGCTGGGGAGGCGACACGACCCCCCGACAAGGCTGAAACACCACCCCCACCCCCCTCGGCTGTCGAGGAGCGGTGACGCCCCTCCTGGACCGGAGGGTGCGGGATCTCTTCAACCGCGGTGCCACGCGCCACGCCACCGCCGGGTTTCCTTCAACCCGCGGAAAATCTGAACATTGAGGAACACACCCCCCCTCACCACCACAGGCCCCCCCTGGTTTTGGACAGACGCCACACCTCCACCACTCCTCTCTCAGCTGGAAGAACTTTCTCTTTCTTTGGAACAAAATAAAAAATAAAGCGACCTCCTGGACGTCTGCTCGGTCCGGTCGGAGCGCCCGTTTTTAGCGTCTCCGCCGCCGCAGACTGAAGCGGGGGTGATGTGAGAGAGCGAGGACAGTGTGGTGGTCGGATTTAGGGGGGAGGTCAGGTGAAGTGCCGGGGGTCAACATAGACTGGACTTTCTGATCTCTCCAATCATTTTCATTACTGTGGAGGAGGAGGAGGAGGAGGAGGAGGAGGGCACTCTGTAGCTGGTTGGTTGAATGAAGGAAGACAGGAGGACAGTTTGGGTTACAGCTATATAAATATATAAATAAATATATATTGCCATAGTTGGACTAAAGGGGCCGTGTCTCTTAGCCGTGTCGTGAGAATCAGGACTGGACGCTGCTTTGTGAAGCCAGGTGTGTAACGTCACCTGACCGACCGCTCGCTGTCCCGCCTGATTTGAAGGAAGAGCCCGGAGGCCCGCCGACCGGACGGCTTCGGGAAAGGTCACGGGAAAGACAGAAGTACAAGGGAAGGGGGCTAAGGACATAAACACCCCGTCAAACTTAGGGATAGTATTACCGTTAGCTTCTTGAGATCGCAGATATTAACAAAAAAAACAAACAAACTGTATTTTGTGATTTGTTCGTAGCAGTTTTAGCTTCACGCCCTCTGAGGTGAATACAGGTATGTCTATTAGCTTCCTGCTTGAATATTTTCGGGGTTCTCTTCCTCTCCGGCCTCTTCCCGATGTAACCCTGCTCGCTTACTTAACCTGCATTTACTGTTTCTTTATGTTCATGTTCTGCCTTTTTACTAGTGTGAAGCAGCTCTGTGGGCTCTGCTGTGCCTGCTCACTGTCCCCTTACTACTGACCGCTGTAGAGGTTAGGCCGCAGACAGACAGACAGACAGACAGACAGGTGTATACAGGTAGCTGGCTCAGCCTGAATGTTTCCCACTATCTGTTCTTCAGTAACCACTACTGCAGCTCCACCCTGTACAGCAGATTTTTTTTTATCAACGGTAGCGTCAGGAAGCTCTGCGGCTCTGATTTTATTTGGTCTGAAACTGAAACCCTGAACTGTTGAACCTAAAGGAACTACGGAGAACCGCAAGGGCCAAACTCAGGAGCTAAAAGCCCTCCCTTCCCCCTTGTGTTTTTTGTACAGGCACATTTTGACACGTCTGATGAACCATGAACATGAAGCAGTTACTCCTGAAACAGTTTTCACTCCGTCAGCTAAAGATTATTTTCATCATCGATTCATCTCTGCATGATTTTTGTGATCAATTGATTAATCGTTTGGTTTATAAAACATCCGAGAAGTATCACAAGCTCCAAGATGACGTCTCCAGACGGCAGGTTTTGTCTGATCCGCAGTCCAAAAGATATTCAGTGTGAGAATATATTCACACATTGGTCGACTTTCGTTTGTAAAATGTCAGAAAATAATTTTAAAGTTGTTCTAGGTCAGTTAATCGTCACATATGACGAAGTGCAAAGTTTTCTTTCCATATTTGAGCAGGTGAAACCATCTAATTATTTTATTTGGAAAAAAAAAAAAAAAAAAGATTAATTAATGATCTCATTTTGACACGTCTGATGAAAACGAAGCAGTTCAGCCTGTTCTCATTCCAAAGTCGTCAAATACCGCAGCTTTGTCAGTGATTTTGACGTCAGACACAATGCCAAAAGCTTCCTGTCAGTAACAACATGTTCAGGAGTTGGAAAGTCCCTATGGGGCGGGCGGGAGAGCTCAGTGTTCACTCCCTGTACGTATGCAGAGCCAAACTGTGATGGTTTTTATGCCTCCGTGCCGGCAACAGCTGAGGATGAAGGCGTTGTGTTTTCTGGTTGTCCGTCCATCCGTCCGTCCGTCCGTCCCATTCTTGTGAACCTGCCATCTAAAGAATACGTTGAGGGAAATTTTCTAAATTTGGCACAAACCTCCACCTGGACTTAACAATGAACTGATCAGTTTTTCCTGTATCCTAAGGACACCTTCTGTAATTTCTTCAAATTTGGCACAAACGTACACTTTCAGTCAAAGATGAACTTATCAGAATTTGGTGTTCAGAGGTCAAAGGTCACTGTAATACTGTCTGTTTTATTGTCTTGAATGTGGTATCTCAAGAACACTGAGGTGGGAGTTTGTTTAAATTTGGCACAAACGTCCACTTGGACTGAAGAATGAACTGATTAGTTTTATGCTCAAAGGTCAGTGTGACCTCACAAAACATGTTTTTGTCCATAACTGAAGAATTCATTCACTAATTCTGACCAAACTTGACACAAATGTCTAACAGGATAAAATAATGAAGGTCAAAAGGTCAAAGGTCAGCTTGACTGTGACATCATCATGTTTTAACGTCATATCTCAGGAACAGAAGGGCAGACATTTGGTCAGATACTGAATTGGTGACTCTAATCTTGAAACTGTGCTGATTGTATAGATCTTCTGTGTGTGAAGCATCCATGTTTTCACTGACATGGATGGAGACTGTCAGAGACACTGGACTGGTGGGCGGAGTCATACAACCATGGGGTGGACTGGTGGGCGGAGTCATACAACCACAGGGTGGACTGGTGGGCGGAGTCACACAACCATGGGGTGGACTGGTGGGCGGAGTCATACAACCACAGGGTGATGATTTTGGTTCTTAACCTAAACATGTGTCATTTTGTCAACGTCCCTGTGTGTCACACAAAATATGTAGACGTGAAAGTCCACTGAAGCGGCGATATGCGACGACTCGAGGATGAGGACGTGTTGGTTCGTCCTGAAACAATTTTGACTCGAACAACAAGACAGAGTCTTTGTTGTTCATGGCTGCATCTAAACATTATTCTCATCATCAGTTCATCTTCCCGTTACTTTCTTGATGAACTGATTAATCGTTTGGTTTATGAAACATCAGAGCAGCGTGAGATGACGTCACACTCAGAAAATATTCAGACTGCTGTCGAAGGAAAGAAAACCAGGACATATTCACATTTTAATAAACTGGAACTTGTGAGTTTTTGTCACATTTGTTTGGAAAATAATCTCCAGAGATAAATCGATGATCAAAATCTTTTTCTGTCGGTCGACTCTTGTCCGTAAAATGTCTGAAAATCATTTTGAAATCTTCACGTCTGATTTAGAGAGCTGTCACGTATGACACAGAAAAGCAGCATTTGTTTTATATTTGAGCGGCTGGAACCATCAGATGGTTCATGGTCAGCTCTCTGCTCCTGCATTTGGTTTGTGAGAGTGAAAAGTGTTCTCACTAATTTATTTCTGCGTTAATGATCCGCAGCACCCCGACAGCTCCTGGGCAGAGACTGTTTTATTTTTATGTCCAGGAACTAAATGTAAAGTTCCTTTAAAAGGTTCCTGAGTGTCTGGAAGGTTCCTGTGGTGGAAACAAGGTTTTATTCTGTGGTTTCATCCCTGTAGAGCATTTACCGTCAGTCCTGGTTGTTCTCGAGCCAATCAGAAAGCAGAGAGTGACGCTCAGAGGCTCCAGCGTCTTCAGAGGTGACGGTTTAGACTGCAACACTGTAAGTAACTTCCTGTCCAGCTGAAACCAGCAGAAAGCTGTTTTTCTACCTTCAACACTCATCGTTTAGTTCTGAGGGATTAAAAAAAAAAAATCAGTGAAAGCCTCTTTTTATTTTCCAGTCGAGGGTGTTTTATCGACTTCAAAGAGACGTGTCTATTTTCCGTGTGATTGTGCTTTTCATGTTGCATTTACAAAATGTATTTGAAAAATAATAAAGATAAAATAATGAATGTGAGGGCACGAGGCCAGCGGAGGAGGGACGGAGTTGGTGACTGGCTTTGTTTTTTGGAGTAAGAACTAAATGGACATTCCACTCTGAGATGTTGGGGAAGTTTGGAGGCGGCGGCGGCTCCTCGCTGGTCGGAGCTCTGACGGCAGAGTCGCGCTCACGTCTGACAGGAAACATGAACCTGAGCTTTGACTTGTGAGGCTTTTTGTGTTTCTGTCTCTTTGTAGACTTTGAGAAACTGGTGGAATCAGCCTTTAAATAAACGTTAACTATGTTCTCCCTTAACGCTGTGTCCTGTTTGATCGATGTCTCTGTGTTCAGGCAGTTTGTAGTGGACGAGGCGTTCAGCGCCGCCGCTTCAGCAGAGGTAACGACACTTCTCCCCACTGCTCAGGAGGCAGTGGCCTGAACATCGTCCACACCTGTGCCATAAAATAAAATCACAGGTATCAGGCACGACTGAATCAGAGAGGTTTGAGGTTGGTCAGGAGATTTTTGTACAGGTTTTCTTTTTTTATTCACCAGACTGATCCAGCACTGAAAAGAGAGTTCACAGGACACGATGCAAAACTTTGTGCAGCAACATTCTCTCACTGTCTCTTCATTTTCTGTCAGGAGACAAAATAAGCAAATTCAACATTAGCTTCTAAATCTGCTCTGACCGGGCTGAGCTCAGAGCTGAATCCCACCTGATCATAAGTCACCTGTAGCACAGGTAACACCCTCTAAACACCATGTAAGGACACTGACACATGAAGTGGAGTGATGTCACCAAATTATTCAATCAATCAATTTTATTTATAAAGCCAGGACATGAGTGTTAGCAAAGGAGAGAGAAGGGGCCCGGTGTATTATAGGGGGGTCCTCCGGCAGACTAGGCCTAAGTCAGCCTAACTAGGGGCTGGTACAGGGCAAGCCTGAGCCAGCCCTAACTATAAGCTTTATCAAAGAGGAAAGTCTTAAGTCTAGTCTTAAATGTGGAGACGGTGTCTGCCTCCCGGACCGTAACAGGAAGATGATTCCACAGGAGAGGAGCCTGATAGCTGAAGGCTCTGGCTCCTGATCTACTTTTGGAGACTTTAGGGACCACGAGTAACCCTGCGTTCTCAGAGCGCAGTGTTCTGGTGGGATAATATGGCACTATGAGCTCTCTAAGATATGACGGAGCTTGACCATTTAGAGCTTTATAAGTTAACAGTAGGATTTTAAATTCAGTTCTGGATTTTACAGGGAGCCAGTGCAGAGAAGCTAAAACAGGAGAGATATGATCGCGTTTCTTAGTTCCTGTTAGTACACGTGCTGCTGCATTCTGAATTAAATCTTAAGGGTTTGACTCAGGGTTCTTAGCTTTATGTGTGTTGCTCTATACTGTATTGGTATGTATTTTATGTCTTTTTAACTTGTGTTTTATTGTGAGCCACGTCGAAGACGAATTTCCACTGCTCTGCAATGAACAATAAAGTTCTTTATGATTCTGATTCTGATTCTGATTAGCTGGAGAGTTTTTAAGGACTTACTAGAGCTACCTGATAATAGAGAGTTACAATAATCCAGCCTTGAGGTAACAAAAGCAAGGACCAATTTTTCTGCATCTTTTCGGGTCAGGATAGGCCTAATTTTCACAATATTACGCAGATGAAAAAATGCAGTCCATGAGGTTTGCTTTAAATGAGAATTAAAAGACAAATCTTGATCAAATAATACTCCGAGGTTTCTTACGGTAGTGCTAGAGGCCAGAGCAATGCCATCTAGAGAAACTATGTCATCAGATAAAGAGTCTCTGAGTTGTTTGGGGCGAAGAACAATAACTTCAGTTTTGTCTGAATTTAACATCAGGAAATTGGTGCTCATCCAGGTTTTTATGTCTTTAAGGCAGTTATGGAGTTTAGTTAATTGATTACTTTCTTCTGGCTTCATTGATAAATACAACTGCTGTTCTCCCTTAACGCTGTGTCCTGTTTGATCGATGTCTCTGTGTTCAGGCAGTTTGTAGTGGACGAGGCGTTCAGCGCGCGCTTCAGCAGAGGTAACGACACTTCTCCCCACTGCTCAGGAGGCAGTGGCCTGAACATCGTCCACACCTGTGCCATAAAATAAAATCACAGGTATCAGGCACGACTGAATCAGAGAGGTTTGAGGTTGGTCAGGAGATTTTTGTACAGGTTTTCTTTTTTTATTCACCAGACTGATCCAACACTGAAAAGAGAGTTCACAGGACACGATGCAAAACTTTGTGCAGCAACATTCTCTCACTGTCTCTTCATTTTCTGTCAGGAGACAAAATAAGCAAATTCAACATTAGCTTCTAAATCTGCTCTGACCGGGCTGAGCTCAGAGCTGAATCCCACCTGATCATAAGTCACCTGTAGCACAGGTAACACCCTCTAAACACCATGTAAGGACACTGACACATGAAGTGGAGTGATGTCACCAAATTATTCAATCAATCAATTTTATTTATAAAGCCAGGACATGAGTGTTAGCAAAGGAGAGAGAAGGGGCCCGGTGTATTATAGGGGGGTCCTCCGGCAGACTAGGCCTAAGTCAGCCTAACTAGGGGCTGGTACAGGGCAAGCCTGAGCCAGCCCTAACTATAAGCTTTATCAAAGAGGAAAGTCTTAAGTCTAGTCTTAAATGTGGAGACGGTGTCTGCCTCCCGGACCGTAACAGGAAGATGATTCCACAGGAGAGGAGCCTGATAGCTGAAGGCTCTGGCTCCTGATCTACTTTTGGAGACTTTAGGGACCACGAGTAACCCTGCGTTCTCAGAGCGCAGTGTTCTGGTGGGATAATAAGGCACTATGAGCTCTCTAAGATATGACGGAGCTTGACCATTTAGAGCTTTATAAGTTAACAGTAGGATTTTAAATTCAATTCTGGATTTTACAGGGAGCCAGTGCAGAGAAGCTAAAACAGGAGAAATATGATCTCGTTTCTTAGTTCCTGTTCGTACACGTGCTGCTGCATTCTGAATTAAATCTTAAGGGTTTGACTCAGGGTTCTTAGCTTTATGTGTGTTGCTCTATACTGTATTGGTATGTATTTTATGTCTTTTTAACTTGTGTTTTATTGTGAGCCACGTCGAAGGCAATTTTCCACTGCTCTGCAATGAACAATAAAGTTCTTTATGATTCTGATTCTGATTCTGATTAGCTGGAGAGTTTTTAAGGACTTACTAGAGCTACCTGATAATAGAGAGTTACAATAATCCAGCCTTGAGGTAACAAAAGCAAGGACCAATTTTTCTGCATCTTTTCAGGTCAGGATAGGCCTAATTTTCACAATATTACGCAGATGAAAAAATGCAGTCCGTGAGGTTTGTTTTAAATGAGAATTAAAAGACAAATCTTGATCAAATATTACTCCGAGGTTTCTTACGGTAGTGCTAGAGGCCAGAGCAATGCCATCTAGAGAAACTATGTCATCAGATAAAGAGTCTCTGAGTTGTTTGGGGCCAAGAACAATAACTTCAGTTTTGTCTGAATTTAACATCAGGAAATTGGTGCTCATCCAAGTTTTTATGTCTTTAAGGCAGTTATGGAGTTTAGTTAATTGATTACTTTCTTCTGGCTTCATCGATAAATACAACTGAGTATCATCCGCATAACAATGGAAATTTATAGAGTGATTTCTAATGATGTTACCTAAAGGAAGCATATATAGAGTAAATAGGATTGGTCCGAGCACAGAACCTTGTGGAACTCCAAAACAAACTTTATTACGTAAGGATGACGTTCAGAGATGGTCTTCTGCACACCTTGGTTGGAACCAGTGCTTATTTGACTTCCTGTTGCCTTTCTATCATCTTGAACCAGTCTGGCCATTCTCCTCTGACCTCTGGCATCAACAAGGCATTTTGCCTCACTGGATATTTTCTCTTGTTGGGACCATCCTCTGTAAACCCTAGGGATGGTTGTGCTGAAAATCCCAGGAAATACTCAGACCAGCCCGTCTGGCACCAACAACCATGCCACGTTCAAAGTCACTTCAATCACCTTTCTTCATCATTCTGATGCTCCGTTTGAAATTCAGCAGCTCGTCTTCATCATGTCTACATGACTAAATGTTAATGAGCTGCTGACACTCAGGGTGACATCATCTCCATTGCTCCTCTTGAGTCGTGGTTCTGTGTGTTAACACTTCCATATCATGTATTTCATCTAGTATTCAGCCGTTCATCTTGAACCATCTCTTCACGACTGCCTTTTTACAGGCTGTCAACGAGACCTTCAGCAGGTGTCTGTTTCCTCTCCTGCAGAGTTGCCTCGGTACAGTGAAGTACAGTCACTGCTGATGTTTTAATTTTACTCTCATTTTGTTGTGTCATGATAAATATTGTGGATCTTGTGGAGCTGAAGCTTCTGCAGCGTCTTCAAACGTCACGTGACGATTCTGCTGATGTGGTGTGTTTTTTGGGGGTTTTTTTACACAGTTGCTGAATCCCATCAGATAAGACGCCATCTCTCTTCAAAGAAGCCACAGCGGGCTGATGGGAGAAAACCTCAAGCCACGTTCAGCTGCCGCCGAGCGTCTCTCATAGAGAAACAGTTCAACAGTTTTTGTACGGCAGTTTTTCACCGTGTATACGTACCACAGTGAGTAAAGTCAGTGTAACACCTTGACAAAAACCTCTGCAGGCCTCAACGCTCCGAGAGGAAAGAAGCTGGGTCCAGATATGACAGAGAGGGCCCCAAAACGTTCTCAGATTCAAACAGCTTCACTTGTTGAGACCTTTTCCTTCAAAATGGAACCAGTTAGAATTGAGCTTACACGTTAAAATACAACTCATGGAGGAGTTTGTCCCAAAGAAAGGCTCCTGAATCTCAGAGAGTCTGAATCAGCAGGTCCATGGTCACAAACATCCTGAAGTCAGAAAGGAACATAGAAAACCTTCTCTTTAAATGACTCATCGGTTCGTCCTTGTTTTAATAAAGTTTGTGCTTTTAAAACCAGAACAAAACAATTCTCTGATGTTTTTATAACATGAATAATTTGTTGTTATGAAGAAAAAAGTTCTTTGGTTCTAACTGCAAATGTTTCTAAGAAAAGTTAGAGCAAAATACATTTTACAATTTACAACAACAGCGTTTTGTTCTATTGATCATTTTATTTGTTTGTTTACATCATGTTGATGCTGGAACGTCTTTTTAATGACGAACGTTTAATTCGAAGAACACACTATAAAGTTTTCATGATATAAAAAGATCAAATAAATACTTATAATAATGTAAGATTAGTTAGAATATTTAGGAATAAAAAAAATGATGACACCATGACAGTATGTCATGTGAAAAAGATGGCGGCACAGTGGTACAGTGGTTACCATCACAGCAAGAGGGTTCTTGGTTTGAACCCCAGGGTGGGGGAGCACTTCTGTGTGGAGTTTACATGTTCTCCCTGTGTCAGCGTGGGTTTCCTCCAGGTGCTCTGACATGTTCTCCCTGTGTCAGCGTGGGTTTCCTCCAGGTGCTCTGACATGTTCTCCCTGTGTCAGCGTGGGTTTCCTCCAGGTGCTCTGACATGTTCTCCCCTTGTCAGTGTGGGTTTCCTCCAGGTGCTCTGACATGTTCTCCCCTTGTCAGTGTGGGTTTCCTCCAGGTGCTCTGACATGTTCTCCCCGTGTCAGTGTGGGTTACCTCCAGGTGCTCTGACATGTTCTCCCCGTGTCAGTGTGGGTTACCTCCAGGTGCTCCGACATGTTCTCCCTGTATCAGCGTGGGTTTCCTCCAGGTGCTCTGACATGTTCTCCCCGTGTCAGCGTGGGTTTCCTCCAGGTGCTCTGACATGTTCTCCCTGTGTCAGCTTGGGTTTCCTCCAGGTGCTCTGACATGTTCTCCCTGTGTCAGCGTGGGTTTCCTCCAGGTGCTCTGACATGTTCTCCCCTGTGTCAGCGTGGGTTTCCTCCAGGTGCTCTGACATGTTCTCCCTGTGTCAGCGTGGGTTTCCTCCAGGTGCTCTGACATGTTCTCCCTGTGTCAGCGTGGGTTTCCTCCAGGTGCTCTGACATGTTCTCCCTGTGTCAGCGTGGGTTTCCTCCAGGTGCTCTGACATGTTCTCCCTGTGTCAGCGTGGGTTTCCTCCAGGTGCTCTGACATGTTCTCCTGTGTCAGCGTGGGTTTCCTCCAGGTGCTCTGACATGTTCTCCCTGTGTCAGCGTGGGTTTCCTCCAGGTGCTCTGACATGTTCTCTGTGTCAGCGTGGGTTTCCTCCAGGTGCTCTGACATGTTCTCCCCTGTGTCAGTGTGGGTTTCCTTCAGGTGCTCTGACTGACATGTTCTCCCTGTGTCAGCGTGGGTTTCCTCCAGGTGCTCTGACATGTTCTCACTGTCAGTGGGTTTCCTCCAGGTGCTCTGACATGTTCTCCTGTGTCAGCGTGGGTTTCCTCCAGGTGCTCTGACATGTTCTCCACTGTGTCAGCGTGGGTTTCCTCCAGGTGCTCTGACATGTTCTCCTGTGTCAGCGTGGGTTTCCTGGTGCATTGACATGTTCTCCACAGAACATGATATCTCATGCTGCACTGCCAGGTGCTCTTCCACTTTGTCTGCTGCTGCTCCAGGTGCTCCAATGACATTTGTCACATGTCACAGTGTGTTTACCTACAAACAAACTGTTTTGGTCCAAACACACATCAAACTGCACTGACATATACAGGATTTGGGGTTTGCTTGTCCCGCTAACAGGCGCACAGTTGATGTTTTGCAAAGTCCCCATATGTGCCGGTCTGGTCTATTGGCAGCAGGAATTTCTAATGAGTTGCTGCAAGAGCAGTTTGCAGGTGCTCTTATGCCTGGGACGAGCATGCTGAATGATGATTGGCATGTGTTGCTACATGTCATGAAATGAAAATGTGCAGTTTTAAACAAAAAACTGTTTTATTTATCATTTCAAACACACATCAAACTGCACTCTAGTACCCCAACGTCAGCATAAGTTAAGGCATAGGAAGTCTGAATAGGGCGAGTCAGAGGGGTGGTGGATGGGTCTGAAAACCACCGAACTTCTGTCTCAAAGTCCTGAAGACAAACTTCTGTCCTAAAGTCCTGAAGACAAACTTCTGTCTCAAAGTCCTGAAGACAAACTTCTGTCTCAAAGTCCTGAAGACAAACTTCTGTCTCAAAGTCCTGAAGACAAACTCCTCTCTCAAAGTCCTGACGACAAAGATCTGTCTCAAAGTACTGAAGACAAACTTGTGTCTCAAAGTCCTGAAGACAAACTTCTGTCTCAAAGTCCTGAAGACAAAGATCTGTCTCAAAGTCCTGAAGACAAACTTCTGTCTCAAAGTCCTGAAGACAAAGATCTGTCTCAAAGTCCTGAAGACAAACTTCTGTCCTAAAGTCCTGAAGACAAACTTGTGTCTCAAAGTCCTGAAGACAAACTTCTGTCTCAAAGTCCTGAAGACAAACTTCTGTCTCAAAGTCCTGAAGACAAACTTCTGTCTCAAAGTCCTGAAGACAAAGATCTGTCTCAAAGTCCTGAAGACAAACTTCTGTCCTAAAGTCCTGAAGACAAAGATCTGTCTCAAAGTCCTGAAGACAAACTTCTGTCCTAAAGTCCTGAAGACAAACTTGTGTCTCAAAGTCCTGAAGACAAACTTCTGTCTCAAAGTCCTGAAGACAAACTTCTGTCCTAAAGTCCTGAAGACAAACTTCTGTCTCAAAGTCCTGAAGACAAACTTCTGTCTCAAAGTCCTGAAGACAAACTTGTGTCTCAAAGTCCTGAAGACAAACTTGTGTCTCAAAGTCCTGAAGACAAACTTGTGTCTCAAAGTCCTGAAGACAAACTTCTGTCTCAAAGTCCTGAAGACAAAGATCTGTCTCAAAGTCCTGAAGACAAACTTCTGTCCTAAAGTCCTGAAGACAAACTTGTGTCTCAAAGTCCTGAAGACAAACTTCTGTCCTAAAGTCCTGAAGACAAACTTGTGTCTCAAAGTCCTGAAGACAAACTTGTCTCTTAAAGTCCTGAAGACAAACTTGTGTCTCAAAGTCCTGAGGACAAACTTGTCTCTCAAAGTCCTGAAGACAAACTCCTGTCTCAAAGTCCTGAAGACAAACTTGTGTCTCAAAGTCCTGAAGACAAACTTGTGTCTCAAAGTCCCGAAGACAAACTTGTTTCTTTAAGTCCTGAAGACAAACTTGTGTCTCAAAGTCCTGAAGACAAACTTGTTCCTTAAAGTCCTGAAGACAAACTCCTGTCCTAAAGTCCTGAAGACAAACTCCTGTCTCAAAGTCCTGAAGACAAACTTGAGTCTCAAAGTCCTGAAGACAAACTTGTTCCTTAAAGTCCTGAAGACAAACTCCTGTCCTAAAGTCCTGAAGACAAACTCCTGTCTCAAAGTCCTGAAGACAAACTTGAGTCTCAAAGTCCTGAAGACAAACTTGTTCCTTAAAGTCCTGAAGACAAACTTGTGTCTCAAAGTCCTGAAGAGAAACTTCTGTCGTAAAGTCCTGATAAACACACATTAAACACACACTAAACACACATTAAACACACACTAAACACACATTAAACACACATTGAACACACTAAACACACATTAAACACACACTAAACACACATTAATCACATACTAAACACATTAAACACACACTAAACACAAATTAAACAAACACACACTAAACACACATTGAATACACTAAACACACATTAAACACAAATTAAACACACACTAAACACACATTAAACAAACACACACTAAACACACATTAAACATGCACTAAACACACACTAAACACACATTAAACACACACTAAACACACATTAAACACACTAAACACACACTAAACACATTAAACACACACTAAACACACATTAAACACACTAAACACACATTAAACACACATTAAACAAACACACACTAAACACACATTAAACACACTAAACACACATTAAACACACACTAAACACACATTAAACACACACTAAACACACACTGAACACACATTAAACAAACACACATTAAACACACATTGAACACACTAAACACACATTAAACACACACTAAACACACATTGAACACACTAAACACACATTAAACACACACTAAACACACAATAAACACACTAAACACACATTAAACACACACTAAACACACATTAAACACACATTGAACACACTAAACACACATTAAACACACATTGAACACACTAAACACACACTAAACACACATTGAACACACTAAACACACATTAAACACACACTAAACACACATTAAACACACACTAAACACATTAAACACACACTAAACACACATTAAACACACATTAAACACACTAAACACACATTAAACACACATTGAACACACTAAACACACATTAAACACACATTGAACACACTAAACACACATTAAACACACATTAAACACACATTAATCACACACTAAACACACATTAAACACACATTGAACACACTAAACACACATTAAACACACATTAAACACACACTAAACACAAATTAAACAAACACACACTAAACACACATTGAATACACTAAACACACATTAAACACAAATTAAACACACACTAAACACACATTAAACAAACACACACTAAACACACATTAAACACACTAAACACACACTAAACACACATTAAACACACACTAAACACACATTAAACACACTAAACACACACTAAACACATTAAACACACACTAAACACACATTAAACACACTAAACACACATTAAACAAACACACACTAAACACACATTGAACACACTAAACACACATTAAACACACACTAAACACACATTAAACACACTAAACACACATTAAACACACACTAAACACATTAAACACACTAAACACACACTAAACACATTAAACACACACTAAACACACATTAAACAAACACACACGAAACACGCATTGAACACACTAAACACACACTAAACACACATTAAACACACTAAACACACACTAAACACACATTAAACACACACTAAACACATTAAACACACACTAAACACACATTAAACAAACACACACTAAACACACACTAAACACATTAAACACACATTAAACACACATTAAACACACACTAAACACACATTAAACACACACATTAAATACACACTAAACACACACTAAACACACATTAAACACACATTAAACACACACTAAACACACATTAAACACATTAAACACACACTAAACACACATTAAACACATTAAACACACACTAAACACATATTAAACAAACACACATTAAACACACTAAACACACACTAAACACACATTAAACACACACTAAACACACACTAAACACACATTAAACACACATTGAGCACACACTTAACACACATGAAACACACTAAACACACACTAAACACATTAAACACACACTAAACACATATTAAACAAACACACATTAAACACACTAAACACACACTAAACACACATTAAACACACATTAAACACACACTAAACACACATTAAACACACACATTAAATACACACTAAACACACACTAAACACACATTAAACACACATTAAACACACACTAAACACACATTAAACACATTAAACACACACTAAACACATATTAAACAAACACACATTAAACACACTAAACACACACTAAACACACATTAAACACACACTAAACACACATTAAACACACATTAAACACACACTAAACACACATTAAACACACACTAAACACACATTAAACACACACTAAACACACATTAAACACACTAAACACACATTAAACACACACTAAACACACATTAAACACACACTAAACACACATTAAACACACACTAAACACACATTAAACACACATTAAACACACACTAAATACACATTAAACACACACATTAAATACACACTAAACACACATTAAACACACACTAAACACACATTAAATACACACTAAACACACATTAAACACACACTAAACACACATTAAACACACACTAAAGACACACTAAACACACATTAAATACACACTAAACACACATTAAATACACTAAACACACATTAAACACACACTAAACACACATTAAACACACTAAACACACATTGAATACACACTAAACACACATTAAACACACACTAAACACATTAAATACACACTAAACACACATTAAACACACACACTAAACACACATTAAACACACACTAAACACACATTAAACACATTAAACACATTAAACACACATTAAACACACACTAAACACACATTAAATACACACTAAACACACATTAAACACACACTAAACACACATTAAACACACATTAAACACACACAAAAGACACACTAAACACACGTTAAACACACACACTAAACACACACTAAACACACATTAAACACACACTAAACACACATTAAACACACACTAAATACACACTAAACACACATTAAATACACACTAAACACACATTAAACACACACTAAACACATTAAATACACACTAAACACACATTAAACACACACTAAACAGACATTAAATACACACTAAACACACTAAACACACATTAAATACACACTAAACACATTAAATACACACTAAACACACACTAAACACACATTAAATACACACTAAATACACATCAAACACACACTAAACACACATTAAACATGGCTTCATAGAGACAGTTTCAAACACAAACCAGCTTCACTATAACTCGCAGCATTCACAGACAAACACTTGTCTTTATCTGGACACATTTTCCCCACAAATACAACATGCTAACGTTATTAGCACAAGCCTATGGCATTTTACACTGTATAAATTAGCCTAGCAGCTAGCAGACTTCTCCTCTACTCATATGAAGCCAGGGACAACAGCAACATTTAACAAAGGTAACGTTACACAGTTCAGCTCCATTACAGCTCACAAGGTTCACTGACAAAACAACTGTCTGATACTAAACAATGAATGAATTGGCGCTGGTTATTTATATTATTGTGTCTTATTAATTATAAAAAACAGTCCATCTGATGCGGGTTTCATGTTTTATGTCTCGTTCAAAAAAGAAAAATAAAAAGTATAAATTTAGATTTATTTTAGTTCAGATTTCTGTTCTGGAAATTTACGCAAATTTAATGAGATAACGCCTCATTTGCATATTTAAACATACATCAAACATGAAATTCCAGGAAAGTTGTACAACAAAAAATAAGTGCTTTAATGTAAGTGATGAACTGTGGTGATTTAGGCACTGTTTGCTTTGTGTTTAAACTCAACATCATGTGGTCGTGAATCTTTGCTTCAGAGACAGGTGGTCATAAACTTAATGTTTTGATATATTATATGAAAATGACTTTGTTAAGTTTGAAGTATTGTTTTTATTGCACTGATTCATCTTCTCAGAGACTGATGGTGTTCTTGTACGTTACATTTCATATGTTGCACCTTGATCCCAGAGAAAATGTAAATGTAAATAAAAGTGCACTGGATGTTTGGATTGATTTATGTGTTTGTGTGAAACCTGAGCAGGGTAGTTTCTGCCGTGACACTGTGCCGCTTCCTCCTGCAGCTGTGAGAGGTTTTTGTACGAGGTTTTTTCACTGTGTTGGAGTGGGGTATCCACACTGACTGAACATCCACACAGAGCTGTACAAAAACCTCCAGTCTGCTCCAAACTGTCTGATCACAGTCAGAAACATCCAGAATCTGCACATTAACACTCAGACCCTGTCTGTGTTTCAGGTGAGTCCTCAGCTGATTCTTTTCTACATGAAAACATTCACATTTCTTCATTTTACTGAACGTGGTGTCGTTGCTGTGCTGCTGCGTGAGCTGCTCAAATGTGGGATATTCCTACATTTAGCAGATAAACACACAACTCTGACTCTGTGTGTTTGGTCCTCTGTGTGTCACAGGTCCATTTGTGTCGACGTGAGGTGGATTTTAATATTTTTGAGCTTCTCCGAGGATGATTGACAGCTCTGAGGTTTTTGTACGAGGTTTTTTCACTGTGTTGGGGTGGGTATCCACACTGACTGAACATCCACACAGAGCTGTACAAAAACCTCCAGTCTGCTCCAAACTGTCTGATCACAGTCAGAAACATCCAGAATCTGCACATTAACACTCAGACCCTGTCTGTGTTTCAGGTGAGTCCTCAGCTGATTCTTTTCTACATGAAAACATTCACATTTCTTCATTTTACTGAACGTGGTGTCGTTGCTGTGCTGCTGCGTGAGCTGCTCAAATGTGGGATATTCCTACATTTAGCAGATAAACACACAACTCTGACTCTGTGTGTTTGGTCCTCTGTGTGTCACAGGTCCATTTGTGTCGACGTGAGGTGGATTTTAATATTTTTGAGCTTCTCTGAGGA
The DNA here is from genome assembly GCF_011397635.1 of Epinephelus fuscoguttatus. Lineage (NCBI taxonomy): Eukaryota > Metazoa > Chordata > Actinopteri > Perciformes > Serranidae > Epinephelus > Epinephelus fuscoguttatus. The sequence goes on from NC_064766.1 coordinate 41,848,238, forward strand.
TGATTGACAGCTCTGAGGTTTTTGTACGAGGCTGTAACACTGTGATACCTTCACATTTGGGAAACCCATCAGTCTCAAAGTCACTCATAAAGGTAAGAAAACACTCTTTGTACCTGTCACCATGGTCACTTTTAGTTCCATTTACGGCTTGTGTTCAGTTCTGGAGGTGAGTTTTTATGTTTTAAAGCTTAAACTTGACGGATCAGTTGAGTTGTGATGAGACGACGAGCTGCTGTGAGTCAGAGCTGCAGACGTCCTCTGACACTGTAACTCAGAAACTCTAAATGCAGAATTAAACAAGACCAGATTCAGGAGGAGACGGAGGGTCTGCAACCAGACGTCCTGGAAAAGTCTCAAAATGTCTTCATGATGTTTTCTGTCAGTTCAAAGCCTGAAACAGTCGAAAACGCTGCAACATTCTCGGCCTGAAACTCAGTGTGTTGGTGTGTTGTGATACTGTGAGGAATCAGAAATAATAATAGTGGTGATGAATCATGAAACAGTTAATTAGTGGTAAGAGAGAGGCAGCTCAAATAGCTTCATATAAAATAAAAATATTGGAAACAGTTTCAGATGAAGAGTTAAAAAGCATTAAAGAGAAAAGCAAATGTGATTTACTGAAGGTAGAAACGGAGCCACAGCTGTCCTCTAATGTCTCTTACAATCCTGAAAAGTCTTGTTTTTTTGTTGTTGTTTCTAATTTACAGACTTAAGTGGTTTTAAAACCTACAGTGAAATCTTATTTATCGGGTCTTAAATTCTGTTGAACAGCCTTGCTGTTTCTTGAAATTTAAGTTATTATTTAGTGAGAATTTAAGCTCAGAGTAATTTTTATGAAGATTAAATATCTATAAATCTTCACGGGGAGAGTCAACAGTTATTAGATTTAAAACCTGAAACTTCAACATTATAAAACTAATTATTAAAGTGATTTATTGAAGGCAGATCAGAAGCCGCGCCTCTGAAGTGTTTCAAAATCCTAAAAATATAATTATATGTTGTTGTTTTTTAAATGTATGGACTGAAGTGGATTTGAATCCGTACAGTTAAATATCATCTGTCAGGTCTTAGATTTTGTTTCAACAGGCTTGTTGTTGTTTCTTGATATCAGATACTGATTCTTGTTGTTTTTATGTTGCTTGACTGATTATCATAACAGTGAGAATTTAATCCATCTGAGTGCTTTTATTAAAATGAAAACAAACATTAAAACTATTAGCAGGGCAGAGTTAAAAGGCATTAAAGGAAAACCTTAAAATAATAATTTAATTAAACGCAGAGTGATTTACTGAAGCCAGAACAGGAGCCGGTGTCGTCCTCTAACGTCTCTTAAAATCCTGATAAAGTCCTGATATTATTATCATTATTATTATTATTATTATTATTGTTTTATTGTATTGATTGATTGATTTTATTTTTATTTATGGACTTAAGTGGTTTATAATCCCTTCAGTCCCTCAGGTCTTAAACTCTGTTTTAGCAGCCTTGTTGTTGCCTCTTGATATTTCGTTCTGACATTGTTATTTATGTTTGACTGTTTCAGAATAATCGTTTACGAAAGTTAAACGCGTACAGCTGTTAGTGGGGACAGTTAAAAGGCACTAAAATGAAAAAAATAACACAATTAAACGCAGAGTGATTTATTGAAGCCAGATCTGTCTCAAAGTGTCTGAAATGTTTTTAGGATTTTAAATAAAATCTGGCAGGTGTTAAATGTTAAGTCTCAGAAATGTTACGGTATCATGGTATCGTGCTGTTTGTCTTTGGAGAAATAAAAATTCAGACTAATAATAAATATTAATACTGAATAATATGGACGTTAAAATGTTGTAAAAGCTGCTTCACATAAACCAGAAAAATAAATCTTCAAACTATCACAGGTGGAGAGTTAAAAGGCATTAAAATAGAAAAGAAGAAATAATATTTAATATTTTTAAGTATGTGGTTTTATTTTAAAAAAAAAGAAAAAAAAAGGATGAACTCTTTGAGATGTTTTAATTTCTTGTTTCATCACTCTGACAGTCAGAAATATAAATGCAGACTGATGATAATATGGATGAGTATTAATATAAGAGTAACAACATGTTGTACAAGAAATGCAACTTAAAGATCTTTTACACATAAAATATATTAAAACTTTCACAGACATTAAAGTGAAAAAAAAACCTGAAATATAAAATGCTGTGAGGTGGAACAGAAGCTGCAGTAAAATGAATAAAAATATATATTGAGAAAAACTTTCCATTATAATTTTATCTCAAGGCAATGGAATCGAACGCAACTGGACTTGTTCAAGTCCAGTTGCGTTCAGGCATTATAATTTTGACAAACAGAAATCAAAGGTATAAACACAATATTGGCAGTGATGCAGTAAGCTGGCACTGAGCAACAATAAAAGATAATTAGTTTGACTTTATGGGACAATAAATCATTGAATTGACATAAAAATGCAATAAATGTTCATAATTTTGTTCCTGTAAAATGTTTCAGAGAAATATTCTGAGTGTAATGTTTTGAGAATATTTCAAAAAACAAATCATTTCTGGATGAATGTTTCCAACATATTGTGCATGAATATAATCTGTTTATTAATTATTCTGTTCCAACGAGCCGTGTGGATCTGCTGCATCACGCTCTCTGTCCCTGTGCAGATAATGCAGCGGTGGCACCGGCCATGTTCGTCCTGAGTCCTCTGCAGCCCAAGGGCCAGGAGAACTACACGCGGGGTCTGGAGGTTTGTCTGGCGACTGATTTCCGTCCGCAGGTTGGTACACTGGTTCTGAATGCGAAGGAGGGTTCGTACAACGTGATGACCAGCAAGGCCGTTCTGTCCACACGTCAGAAAACGTACTACTACGCTGCGTTCACCAACCAGACGCTGCACTCCTGCGAGCTGCACGGCACGCTGGGCTACAAAAAAATCAGTAAGAAGATTTTTCTGATGGAAAATAATGTTCAGAGTAAAATATCACAAACATAACTAGACTTTAGAGTTTTGACTGAGTGGTGCTGAAAGCACAATGTTTTTAACTGACAGGAACTGAGAGTGTTTTCACACAGAGTCCTCTCAAAATGCACCAAAAGGTGAACCAGCAGAAAGAGGCCTCAGTCCTCTGTGAGTCCACACTGTGTATAATATATAGTGTTTTCACTCTGGCGTGGCGCTGCAGTGAGGTCATGGAGCTCCTCACTCTCAGATGAGCTTATAATTGGAGGAGACCTCAGTGTGTCTGTGCTGCAGCTGGAGCGCTTTGTGTCCACAGGTCACAGGTTCAGTGAACTGCAGTGCGCTCCAGGTTCATGTTGCTCTGTGCCGTTGTATTCAGCCCTCTGGATCACATGATGTGACCTGGGACGCTTGGAAATACAGACGACACCACGTGGGCCTGTAACGCCTGCAAGGACGCAGCACGAGGAGCAGTTTGGTCCACAGAAGATGCTGCATGTCTTCAGATGTGGAACCAAGAACACATCAAACAGCAACAGTCTGCAGCACAGACACACTGGGGTCTCCTCCAATTATAAGCTCATCTGAGAGTGAGGAGCTCCATGACCTCACTGCAGCGCCACGTCAGAGTGAAAACACTATATATTATACACAGTGTGGACTCACAGAGGACTGAGGCCTCTTTCAATGTGAACACAAAACAAACCAGTCACTTTTCAGTTGGTCCACTTTTTGGTGCACTTTAAGACGACTGAGTTTGGTTCATCTGAAAAGGACCAAATGTGAAAACAGCCTTAAAGTCTTCGTTGTTTTGGTGTCATCAGACATGTTCTGATTTAATTCATCACTTTGTTCATTTAAACTGTTTGAACATCAACTCAAAGTGTTTTTAAACTCATCAGTGTACGCCATGAACCAGCTCAAGGATCTGATAATCAGGACGTTTTAAATGTGAGAGATTCATGTCACATGATGAACTGCTGACGTCGACATATGAAGAAATCACACTGAAAATGTTTCAGACTAAATGTGAAGCGTCAGGTGTGAAATGTTCAGAAACAATAAACGTGTGAAATTATTTAATGAGTGATAAACTCACGTTTTGTATGATTTAATATAAAGTTTGGCTGACACGTTGTCTGAGTTGATATTTGTGACATAAGACAAACTGATCCTTCGCCTTCATCCAGGTTATTGAAGAAATGACTCCGTGAATCTCAAACTGTAGAATAATTATTAATTACTGTACGTATGGATGTTTGTGTGTGAGTCGCCGTTTCCTTTGTGTCTCTGACTGATGTGTTTTCTGTTCCCACCAGTTAAGCCGTGTGATGTTATTCGTCCAGGTGAGCCTACAAACGCACCTGAACATGAGTCACTGACGCTGAATCAGACGGACTCCTGCACAGAGAGAGCCAAACTGAACTACTTCCTGCTGGTGATGCACGCAGTGAGAGTGGTGTTCACCAAAACTCTGGCCTTCAACACCATCCTCACCATCAGAGCCATGCTCTTCTAACGCAGACGAGTCATGGACCGTCATGTCTGAAAAACAGACGAAGCTTCTCGACAGCCCGGGCGTCAAAACAAAATGTTGGCGTTGTATGTTTCTGCAAACTGGTACTTTTGTTTCATGCGTATCATATCAGTGTTTCTGAAGTGATGCAGTGTGTGAGCTGACTTTGTCATCGTGAGGTGGAGGGGACGGCGGGTGGCAGGAGTCACCTGCTCAGCTGCAGACCATGTTCAACACCATCAAACAACTAAACCAGTTGTTTTTTATCGAGTCATCGCTGAGTCTCCAGCGCCTCTGTTGTGCTCCAGTTGTTGGTGTTGTGTAGCCACCTGTTATGTTGTGTTCACACTGGGTGCGAATAAAACAATTCACGTGAGTGGATCACACGTGAAGTCCATGTAAAGACGTGATTACACGACGCAACGCGAATGGCACAAAATATGTGAATTAAGCGGTGCGACTGAAGCGAGCAGCGTACATACACTCATTATGAGAGCTGAAAAATCTGAACTTCAGCAAACAATTCACGTCGTGATAGCCAATCAGCATTGAGATCTTCTGGGGACGTATGACGCTGAGGGCGTACTGACAGTGATTCACGAGTATGAAACAAGTCAACACAAAATATTCTAGCGTCCAAACTCGCGGCAGTAACACAAAGCAAACATTTGTATTGTGTCTGGTGTGAACACATCAGAGTTCCTCCTGCTACGTCAAGTGATTATTTTCCACAGTGACATCGATGTGTTTCCGGCGGCGACGGCGCCACTAAGATCAGGTGTTTAAGGCCAAAATAATAATCATAATTTACAAATGTAACGTATCTGTGATCTGCAGAAATGTATGATGCCAACATTTATTCTGGTGACTGGGTTGGACCTGAAGTGTGTGTGATCTGAAAAACTGTTCTTTAAACAACGTTATTCATCATTCATCCCAGGAAAATAGATTTCATGACATTTTGAAAACTATGGTGGCCTCTGAGGACAAAACACACATCAGAGCAAAACATAAACATTCAGAAAAATTAAACAATTCTTTTTTTTTTTTTTTTTTTGTTTAGTGTTAGTGGCATTTTTTTATTGTATTGTTTGATTCTGTCAGTTTGAAAAATGAGCTCCAAAACAAACAGAGAAAGAGAAAAGTGACAGTTTAGTAGAAACAAAAATAATGACACGAACATGTTAATTTTATTTCTCACGTTGTTTAATTCAGAACAGATTCCTGTCAGTGTCTGAAAACTGAGAAGAGAAAATTGAAAACCAAAATTCAGAAATAATGGAAATATTAAATCACAAACATTAATGTAAATATAAAAAATTAAGTGTTTAAAAAAATGCTACAAAAATTAGAACACATACAAAAATAATAAAATGATAGGATACACCAAATATATTTAAAAAAAATACAAATATTTAATTTTAGTAAAAAAAATTAAAAATAAAAAAAAAGCTAAAAACTGAAGTTTCCAGACTTTGGTTCAGAGCTCATTCCTCTTCATGTTCACCTGTTAGTATTTGTTGCCTTCTATAACTCGGAGCACACTGCTGTGTATCCTCCTCGCTTGCGTGTGTTTTGTCCCTCAGGAGCCACTGTAGAAACCGGCCTTCACAAACCTGTAAATAATATTGAAGGTGTAACTATAAATTCATGTGATTTCTATCCTGAGCTTTTTGTGCAACCGTTGTCCTGGTTTCCATGTTGAAATGTTTCCTGTTTGTTGCTAATAAACATTCATTCAGCTTTGGATGCTGTTTGGGTTTTTGTTTTGTTCATGAGCAGGAGGTCAAAGGAAAGCAGCAGTTTCCTGTGGCGTCCTGCTCTGCTGTGAATTTGACAATTTGACAGAGTACCAGTCGCTCGCACAGCAGCTCGTTAAAACACACTGTCATGGTGGCTTGTTTATTAGTGCCTCATTTATCTCCCGGTGACGTCACTGATCTGTCCTGTCAGGTTATGTGCGTGTGTGTGTGTGTGTATGTGTGTGTGTGTGTGTGTGTGTGCGTTCAGTGCAGCAGTTTCATCAGTTAAAACCACATTTCAACAGTCAGACCTGAAACTGCAGATAAAGATCAGACAGGAAACACACAGACAATAAAATAAATTAAAATCAGAAATTGATTAAACATTTAATTAAGTCACCAGCAGCTCCTGTTATATGTATATTTATTTATTTATTTATTTATTTATTTATTGTGGAGTATTAATGAGAAAAGCTCAGGTTTATTTCAAATGTTTTATGGGTCTTATGTTTGTAGTTTTCTTCTGGCTCTGCACGCTGAGTCACAACTGAAGTTATTTATGAGAATATTTACATGAGCAGGTTTTACCACAGAGACAAGAACTCGTTGTAACAGTTGATGTCAAAGTCCCGCCCACAATGTTTGACTGACAGCTGATCTGTGTGCAGTGAAGAAACGCCACAACAATCAGCTGTCAGCAGCAAACATGGAGACCAAACACAGAGTTTAACCCTGAAATGACTTCAGACTATTTGACTTGACACAACTCAGCTGTGGAATCAGAAGAATAAAGACAAAGTCCAGCATAGAGAGGCTGAGTGAATGTGGTCTGGACTCTGTGGAGGAGAGTCATGGTTTCAGAGACGCTGTAGAAGGACAGAATACCTGCACTGTGATCCAGGTACACTCCTACTCTGGAGGACTGAGGACCTGAGACACGAGTTTGGACTTTGTTGTGACGAAAGTTGTAACTGTTATATAATATAACATCCAACAGCTGTGTGTTTGCTGTGTTTGGATCCAGTGTGATGTGACGTGAATATCTGAAGAACTCAGCTCTGGTCTTGGGCTCTGGTTGTGGCAGTAAAACATCCACTTCAGTCCCTGTCAGTGAGACGTTTGTCCGTGTGTCCCTCAGAGTGTCCTGTAGTTTATCTCTGACTCCTGACACAGCCGCTGTCACGTCCTCAAAGTAGCGACGAGGACGGATGTTGATGCTGGATGAGTGTGTGGCTTCACTGAGTGCTGACAGTGAGGGGTAGTTGTGTAGAAACTGGGTGTGATCCTCTGTGTGTGAGAGCTGCTTCAGCTCAGCGTCTTTCCTCTTCAGCTCAGTGATCTCCTGCTCCAGCTTCTCCTGAAGCTCTTTGACTCGACTCACTTCAGTTTCCTGCTGCCATCTGAGCTGCTGCTTCACATCAGAGCGTCTTTGCTCCATGAGATGGATCAGCTCAGTGAAGATCTTCTCACTGTGCTCCACTGCTTTATCAGCAGAGCGACTGATAGCCTCCACCTCCTGTTGGAGCAGCTTCACATCTTTCTCTGTGTCCTGGATTCTCTGCTGGATGTTTTGTCGACTCCTCCAGCTCTCTCTGCCTCTCAGTCCTTTCTGCTGCAGCTGACACTGTGTCGTGGCCTTTATGTTCCTCCACAGAGCAGAGATAACAGATACACTGCTGATCAGTGCGGCAGAACATCTTCATCACCTCATCATGACGAGAGCAGATGTTCTCCTGCAGCTTCTTGGAGGGCTCCACCAGCTTGTGTTTCTGTAATGGAGCCGAGTCACGATGAGGCTGGAGGTGTTTCTCACAGTAAGAGGCCACACACTGCAGACAGGACTTGAAGGCTTTCAGTTTCCTCCCAGTGCAGACATCACAGGCCACATCTTCAGCTCCAGCATAGCAGTGATCAGCAGGAGCAGCTTGGAGTCCAGTCTTCTTCAGTTTCTCCACCAAATCTGCTAACATGATGTTTTTCCTCAGGACAGGCCTCGGTGTGAAGCTCTGCCTACACTGAGGGCAGCTGTAGATTCTCTTCTCATCCTCTTCATCCCAGAAGCTTTGAATACAGTCGATGCAGTAGCTGTGTCCACAGGGAAGAGTCCCCGGATCCTTCAGCAGATCCAGACAGATGGGACAAGAGAACTTTAGGGGGTCCAGCTGAGCTCCTTGCTGCGCCATTTCACCTCTCAGTGATGGTGACAGTCAAATAGTTTGATTCTCTCTGATCAGAAAACAAATCTGTTGATAGAGATGAGCTGGCTCCAGGAGGAGGGAGGAGAGGGAAGGCTTTTCAGGCTTTACTGCATTCCACAAGGAGTGGTGAGAGGCAGGGTGTGTTATCTGACATTTACAACAGGCAGTAAGAACAGATGGACTTAAAACTACGACACTACGACAGCAGTTTGACTTTTAATCTTATTTCAACTTTTCACATGTTAAAGTAAACTTAAAGGAGTTGTTGGAAACTCTGGGTTCAAAGTATTCAAAAGGCTTTCAGAAATAATACTTATTAAAATGTTTAATAATTACTTTTAATAATTGTCTCATAAGAAGTGACTTTGAACGTGGCATGGTTGTTGGTGCCAGACGGGCCGGTCTGAGTTTTTCCACAAACTGCTGATTGGAGTCACATGATGCAGGGATAAGTGATGGCAGGACTGTGCCGCCCATAGGGCAGGTTAGGCAAATGCTATAGGCGCCAGCATGCCAGAGTGCGCCAGGGAGTCAGGTGTTTTTTTTGTTTTTTTGTTTTTTTTCCCATTGTATTCGAAAAATTAGACAATAATACACTACAGGTCAACAACAGTCAATATAGCCATACGTCTTTAAATAATAATAAAATAATATTTCTAATTTAAATTTCTTCTGCTGCCTGCCTGGCATCCTTCTGCCTCTCTGGCAGGCAGCACCAATTTCGCCACGGTCCCTAATCGCGCGAAGAGGAGGAGAAACGTGAAGGAGACTGAGGTAATGATGTGATGTGATGAAACACTTCATTGAAAATGGCAGAAACACAACGTAAGTTACAGTTACTGAAGCACTTGCAAGCTAACTAATGATTAGCAGTTAGGCTACTACTGTGTAACGTCAATGTCACTGCGACTTTATTCGCCACTTGTTTTAGGAACACTTTCAGCATTCAGCTAGAGTTAATGTCAGTTGAGTTGAAAGATTTGTAGTAACTGAAAAAGTTGGACAAGCTTCACAGAACGTGAGTCAGGTCAGAGGTCAGAGGTCAGAGCATGCTGACAGGACATCAGTGCACTGATCTGTGTGTCCTCTCTGCAGGCTGATCCAGTGCCGAATGAGTGAGGACGGCCTCCTCCTCTTCATCACTGACATTCCAGAGCAGGCCATCGAGGAGCCGCAGGAGAAGGAGGCGCCGGTGCTGCAGGAGTCGTCCAACGCTGAGCAGACGGCCAATGACGGCGGAAACTCCGGCCTCAAGTCGGTGCTGTCGGCGGGGAAGACACAGAGCTCGTGGCCTGATGGCAGCGACCGACCTGTCGTCACCTTCAAGGAGAACATCAAACCCCGAGAGCAGAGCCGAGAGCCCACGCGAAACCATCATCTGAAAGACAGCGGCAAGGAGCGCCGAGACTTCACCAAAGGCAACGGGGCTGCTGGGAAAGGAGAGCTGAAGAGGGACGCCAAGAGGAAGAGCGAGCTGAAAAAAGCCGGACATGAGAAAACTGCTGATGCTGGAAAACAGGTAGAGATGCAAACAATTCTCAGACAGAGCTGCTCCTTTAAATATTTAATGAAGTAGCCGCTGACGATGACGTCACACCTGTTTCCTCTCGTTCAGGTGAAGGCGCAGACGGAGCTGAGGAAGACTCCGGTGTCTGAGGCGAAGAAGACTCCTGCCACTCAAACTCAAACTACCTGCTCCTCCCAGTTCATCCCCATCCATCATCCTGGAGCCTTCCCGCCGCTGCCCAGCAGACCTGGTACACACACACACACACACACACACACACACACACACACACGGGCATTAACGACTTTGATTTTTTTTTCAGGTCGACTTATCTGTCAATAAAGTCAAAGTCGAGTCGACAAGTCATTTGATGACGTCATCACATTGACACGGCGGAGGAAAGTGAAGTATCTCCACACATGTGATGTGTGACTGAAGGTCCGAACATACTCAGGCGGAACGTACGCGGAACGGACTCTGCGGAGGTCCGTGCGGACTCAAAGCGGACGTCCGCAAGCCCTGTGCGCGCAAAGCTCAGATTTTACGACCACGCTGCGCACCAGTGACCGCTCAGCATGTATTTTTCACATCGCGGGGATTTTTCACGGACATTTTTACAGGAAACTACAACGCGGAAGTGCACTCGACTATAGAAGCCCGAATGACTGCGGACATTCCTCGCGGAGTCTGCTCCGCTAATAGTACGCCCGAGTATGTTCGGGTCAAGGATAAAGTTTCAGTGTAAGCCAATCAGAGGCAGCGACTGCATTCTGTACACAAGCACACAGAGAGAGAGAGGGAAAAAACACACAACTTGTCGACTCCTCCCAGGGGGTGTCGACTTGTGCCACTGACGTCGACACGTCGACAAATCGACTTTTCTGTTAATGCCCTAAAACACACACACACACACACACACACACACACACCCCTGCAGGTTTAAACAAAATCTTTGAAGAGAACTTTTCAGGTGACGGTCTGACCTGCATGGGGAAGCCGGACATGGGCAGGAGAGAAGATGATTGGCTGACGACCTCGGGGCCGCTCTCCATCCTGGTCTGGTTTGGCAGCTGCAAAGACGAAGCACAGACGACAAACATCACACCACGTCCAACTGAGATCTGTTTTATCCTCTAACACCGTCCACCATGTGCAGCTGCAGTCTGTGATTTATATACACGTCCAAATTAAAGGTCTGTGACATCAGTGTGGTTTCAGTCTTATCTACTAAGATCTGCTGCTCAGTGTGTAAACATGTATTAATGGAGCTACGCTCAGTATTCCAGACGCATTTGAATGCATCAAGCACCTGCAGCTGTTTCACAGTGAAATCCGTCCAGCTGAGGGGAAGGTGACCAAAACAAGTCATGGAGCTGGAGCAACTGTTACTGTGAAGCAGCTGCAGGAGAGGGAGAGGCCTTTATTTCTACACTGTTGGTTAAAGCAGAAAAACCCTGAGGGGTCACTTAGATGTGTCTCGAGTGTCGAGGACAATATGTTTAATGAGCATTTACAGCATCAGTATTCTGACTGTCGTTTTCTGTCGACTGACGTTTAGAAACTCTTAACTGATTTAGATCTGCTGCTGCTAACTCTTCATCATCTTTTACATCTCAGGGCTCCACTTCAGATTTCTCATCTCTGATTTGTAGCTGTTTGATGCTTTCGTCTGTTCTTGTGTTTGGATTCATTGTCAGTCATCACATGACTGTTTAAAGTCATTCAACATGTGATTAAAACCACAATCTGAAGGATGGGCGTCTGCTCACTGTGTGTCTGTCAGCTGTCAGAATTTACACTTTATATTTATGGGTGAAGGAAATATAACTCCCTCATCATCTAGTCGTTCTCATGTCAGTACACACTGCGGCAAAGCTACAAATTTGACTTTGCCACTTTTTTTAAGAGGGACTGGATTTTGCATCTTTGTAACATCTAAACTGAATAATTGAGAGTTTTGTCTGATAAATTATGAACAATGACCGAGTCACAGCAGTGTTACTCTGCACAACAGGGATGGGCATTTTATGTCACTTCCATATTCGAGTACTTGCACTGAATTATTATCAGATTATTGATGGATCTGTGCAGATATTCATAGACAACAGTTACATCATTGCGTTAGGTCCAAAAATATAAACTTTTAATCGAGAACAGGATCAATTTATGGTTTTACATATGTTATGATGTGACAGTAGGGATGGGCATTTTCAAGTTATTTTCTACCACGGCCGCTCCGCTGTTCACTGACTACAATGGCGTGTGTGAGTGTGTGTGTGTGTGCGTGTGTGTGTGTGTGTGCGTGTGTGTGTGTGTGTGTCAGAGACGACCACCTCAGATAACGCAGGATATTCACATCGAACACTTTTTGTTTCCATTTAATAAATTCAGATAACCCTGAGCAGCGCTCTGTGAGTCGGTGTTTAACAGACTGACTGAAGTTATTAATGAAATGTAAAGATTGTTGTGACCTTGTTCAACCACCAGATGGCAAAGTTTGTCCAAAGACTTTGGGGTCAGGTGCTTCTGTACGTCTGACAAAGTTTAACATTTTATTTTCTGATTTTGAAGCTTTTAAAACACCATATCAAAACTTATGGATTCAGGTGTTGGTATGGTAAGTTGAGTGTCTCTGTCAGGTTGAGGCTCCAGCTTCCAGGTAAAGAAAATGATTTAGATATTTGAGTTTCTGTCACCTTGTATTTGTTCCCTGAACACTGACATCATGTGTAGAGGTCAGCCTCATGCACGAGGTGTTCAGCACCGCCGCTTCAGCAGAGGTAACGACACTTCTCCCCACTGCTCAGGAGGCAGTGGCCTGAACATCGTCCACACCTGTGCCATAAAATATAAAATGTATATATATATAATATATAAATTTTTGTACAGGTTTTCTTTATTTATTCACCAGACTGATCCAACACTGAAAAGAGAGTTCACAGGACATGTTGCAAAACTTTGTGCAGCAACATTCTCTCACTGTCTCTTCATTTTCTGTCAGGAGACAAAATAAGCAAATTCAACATTAGCTTCTAAATCTGCTCTGACCGGGCTGAGCTCAGAGCTGAATCCCACCTGATCATAAGTCACCTGTAGCACAGGTAACACCCTCTAAACACCATGTAAGGACACTGACACATGAAGTGGAGTGATGTCACCAAATTATTCAATCAATCAATTTTATTTATAAAGCCAGGACATGAGTGTTAGCAAAGGAGAGAGAAGGTGCCCGGTGTATTATAGGGGGGTCCTCCGGCAGACTAGGCCTAAGTCAGCCTAACTAGGGGCTGGTACAGGACAAGCCTGAGCCAGCCCTAACTATAAGCTTTATCAAAGAGGAAAGTCTTAAGTCTAGTCTTAAATGTGGAGACGGTGTCTGCCTCCCGGACCGTAACAGGAAGATGATTCCACAGGAGAGGAGCCTGATAGCTAAAGGCTCTGGCTCCTGATCTACTTTTGGAGACTTTAGGGACCACGAGTAACCCTGCGTTCTCAGAGCGCAGTGTTCTGGTGGGATAATAAGGCACTATGAGCTCTCTAAGATATGATGGAGCTTGACCATTTAGAGCTTTATAAGTTAACAGTAGGATTTTAAATTCAGTTCTGGATTTTACAGGGAGCCAGTGCAGAGAAGCTAAAACAGGAGAAATATGATCTCGTTTCTTAGTTCCTGTTAGTACACGTGCTGCTGCATTCTGAATTAAATCTTAAGGGTTTGACTCAGGGTTCTTAGCTTTATGTGTGTTGCTCTATACTGTATTGGTATGTATTTTATGTCTTTTTATGTCTTTTTAACTTGTGTTTTATTGTGAGCCACGTCGAAGACGAATTTCCACTGCTCTGCAATGAACAATAAAGCTCTTTATGATTCTGATTCTGATTCTGATTAGCTGGAGAGTTTTTAAGGACTTACTAGAGCTACCTGATAATAGAGAGTTACAGTAATCCAGCCTTGAGGTAACAAAAGCGTGGACCAATTTTTCTGCATCTTTTCGGGTCAGGATAGGCCTAATTTTCACAATATTACACAGATGAAAAAATGCAGTCCGTGAGGTTTGTTTGAAATGAGAATTAAAAGACAAATCTTGATCAAATATTACTCCGAGGTTTCTTACGGTAGTGCTAGAGGCCAGAGCAATGCCATCTAGAGAAACTATGTCATCAGATAAAGAGTCTCTGAGTTGTTTGGGGCCAAGAACAATAACTTCAGTTTTGTCTGAATTTAACATCAGGAAATTGGTGCTCATCCAAGTTTTTATGTCTTTAAGGCAGTTATGGAGTTTAGTTAATTGATTGCTTTCTTCTGGCTTCATCGATAAATACAACTGAGTATCATCCGCATAACAATGGAAATTTATAGAGTGATTTCTAATGATGTTACCTAAAGGAAGCATATATAGAGTAAATAGGATTGGTCCGAGCACAGAACCTTGCGGAACTCCAAAACAAACTTTATTACGTAAGGATGACGTTCAGAGATGGTCTTCTGCAGACCTTGGTTGGAACCAGTGCTTATTTGACTTCCTGTTGCCTTTCTATCATCTTGAACTAGTCTGGCCATTCTCCTCTGACCTCTGGCACCAACAACCATGCCACATTCAAAGTCACTTCAATCACCTTTCTTCATCATTCTGATGCTCCGTTTGAAATTCAGCAGCTCGTCTTCACCATGTCTAAATGACTAAATGTTAATGAGCTGCTGACACTCAGGGTGACATCATCTCCATTGCTCCTCTTGAGTCGTGGTTCTGTGTGTTAACACTTCCATATCATGTATTTCATCTAGTATTCAGCCATTCATCTTGAACCATCTCTTCACGACTGCCTTTTTACAGGCTGTCAACGAGACCTTCAGCAGGTGTCTGTCTCCTCTCCTGCAGAGTTGCCTCGGTACAGTGAAGTACAGTCACTGCTGATGTTTTAATTTTACTCTCATTTTGTTGTGTCATGATAAATATTGTGGAAAATTTGAAAGGAATTGGCGATTAACCAAACTGGAAGAATCTCGTTTAATCTGGACAGACAGTCTCAAAACTTATAAGAGGGGCCTCCGCAATGCCAGAGCAAACTATTACTCAGCTCTAATAGAAGACAATAAGAACAACCCCAGGTTTCTTTTCAGCACTGTAGCCAGGCTGACTGAGAGTCAAAGCTCTATTGAGCCTTGTATTCCTTTAGCCCTTAGCAGTAATGATTTTATCAGCTTTTTTAATGACAAAATTCTAACTATTAGAGGCAAAATTCATGACCTCCTGTCCTCAGATAGTACCTATCTAACCTCAAACACAGCTGTAAGACCTAATATATATTTAGATTGCTTCTCCCCAATTTCTCTTCAAGAATTGACCGCAGTGATTTCTTCATCCAAATCATCAACGTGTCTCTTAGACCCCATCCCAACTAGGCTACTTAAGGAGGTCTTTCCTTTAGTTAACACTCATATATTAGATATGATCAATATATCCTTATTAACAGGCTATGTCCACAGTCTTTTAAGGTAGCTGTAATTAAACCTCTACTAAAAAGCCCACCCTGGATCCAGAGGTGTTAGCCAACTATAGACCAATATCTAATCTTCCTTTATGTCAAAGATCCTTGAGAAAGTAGTCGCAGACCAGCTGTGTGATTTTCTCCATGATAATAATTTATTTGAGGAATTTCAGTCAGGATTTAGAGTGCATCATAGCACTGAGACAGCTCTAGTTAAAATTACAAATGACCTTCTGATTGCTTCAGACAAAGGACTCATCTCTGTACTTGTTTTATTAGATCTTAGTGCGGCGTTTGACACAATTGACCATCAAATTCTACTGCAGAGACTGGATCACTTAATTGGCTTAAAAGGTTCTGCACTAAGCTGGTTTAAATCTTATTTATCTGATCATTTTCAGTTTGTTGACGTTCGCAATGAACCATCCTTACGTACTAAAGTTTGTTTTGGAGTTCCGCAAGGTTCTGTGCTCGGACCAATCCTGTTTACTCTATATATGCTTCCTTTAGGCAACATCATTAGAAATCACTCTATAAATTTCCATTGTTATGCGGATGATACTCAGTTGTATTTATCAATGAAGCCAGAAGAAAGCAATCAATTAACTAAACTCCATAACTGCCTTAAAGACATAAAAACTTGGATGAGCACCAATTTCCTGATGTTAAATTCAGACAAAACTGAAGTTATTGTTCTTGGCCCCAAACAACTCAGAGACTCTTTATCTGATGACATAGTTTCTCTAGATGGCATTGCTCTGGCCTCTAGCACTACCATAAGAAACCTCGGAGTAATATTTGATCAAGATTTGTCTTTTAATTCTCATTTAAAGCAAACCTCATGGACTGCATTTTTTCATCTGCGTAATATTGCGAAAATTAGGCCTATCCTGACCCGAAAAGATGCAGAAAAATTGGTCCACGCTTTTGTTACCTCAAGGCTGGATTACTGTAACTCTCTATTATCAGGTAGCTCTAGTAAGTCCTTAAAAACTCTCCAGCTAATTCAGAATGCAGCAGCACGTGTACTAACAGGAACTAAGAAACGCGATCATATCTCTCCTGTTTTAGCTTCTCTGCACTGGCTCCCTGTAAAATCCAGAACTGAATTTAAAATCCTACTGTTAACTTATAAAGCTCTAAATGGTCAAGCTCCGTCATATCTTAGAGAGCTCATAGTGCCATATTATCCCACCAGAACACTGCGCTCTGAGAACGCAGGGTTACTCGTGGTCCCTAAAGTCTCCAAAAGTAGATCAGGAGCCAGAGCCTTCAGCTATCAGGCTCCTCTCCTGTGGAATCATCTTCCTGTTACGGTCCAGGAGGCAGACACCGTCTCCACATTTAAGACTAGACTTAAGACTTTCCTCTTTGATAAAGCTTATAGTTAGGGCTGGCTCAGGCTTGCCCTGTACCAGCCCCTAGTTAGGCTGACTTAGGCCTAGTCTGCCGGAGGACCCCCCTATAATACACCGGGCCCTTTCTCTCCTTATTTCTCTGTCTCTCTCTCTCTCTCGTATTCTATTACTGCATCTTGCTAACTCGGCCATTCTGGATGTCACTAACTCGGCTTCTTCTCCGGAGCCTTTGTGCTCCACTGTCTCTCAGATTAACTCATATCACAGCGGTGCCTGGACAGCGTGACGTGTGTGGTTGTGCTGCTGCCGTGGTCCCGCCAGATGCCTCCTGCTGCTGCTGCTGCCATCATCAGTCATTAGTCATACTTTTACTGTTATTATACACATATGATTATTGTCACACATGTATACTGCCAGGTATTAATACATACTTTCAACATATTGTACCGCAGTAACCAGAACTATAACCATAATATTATTACTTTCATTAATGTTGTTGTAAGCTACTGTCATTACCTGCATCTCTCTCTCTCTCTCTCTCTCTCTCTCTCTCTCTCTCATTGTGTCATATGGATTACTGTTAATTTATCATGTTGATCTGTTCTGTACGACATCTATTGCACGTCTGTCCGTCCTGGAAGAGGGATCCCTCCTCAGTTGCTCTTCCTGAGGTTTCTACCGTTTTTTTTCCCCGTTAAAGGGTTTTTTGGGGAGTTTTTCCTGATCAGCTGTGAGGGTCTTAAGGACAGAGGGATGTCGTATGCTGTAAAGCCCTGTGAGGCAAATTGTGATTTGTGATATTGGGCTTTATAAATAAAATTGATTGATTGATTGATTGATTGATCTTGTGGAGCTGAAGCTTCTGCAGCGTCTTCAAACGTCACGTGACGACTCTGCCGATGTGATGTGTTTTTTTTAAATTTTTTTTACACAGTTGTTGAATCCCATCAGATAAGACGCCAGCTCTCTTCAAAGAAGCCACAGCAGGCTGATGGGAGAAAACCTCAAGCCACGTTCAGCTGCTGCCGAGCATCTCTCATAGAGAAACAGTTCAACAGTTTTTGTACGGCAGTTTTTCACCGTGTATACGTACCACAGTGAGTAAAGTCAGTGTAACACCTCGACAAAAACCTCTGCAGGCCTCAACGCTCCCAGAGGAAAGAAGCTGGCTTCAGATATGACAGAGAGGGCCCCAAAACGTTCTCAGATTCAAACAGCTTCACTTGATGAGACCTTTTCCTTCAAAATGGAACCAGTTAGAATTGAGCTTACACGTTAAAATACAACTCATGGAGGAGTTTGTCCCAAAGAAAGGCTCCTGAATCTCAGAGAGTCTGAATCAGCAGGTCCATGGTCACAAACATCCTGAAGTCAGAAAGGAACATAGAAAACCTTCTCTTTAAATGACTCATCGGTTCGTCCTTGTTTTAATAAAGTTTGTGCTTTTAAAACCAGAACAAAACAATTCTCTGATGTTTTTATAACATGAATAATTTGTTGTTATGAAGAAAAAAGTTCTTTGGTTCTAACTGCAAATGTTTCTAAGAAAAGTTAGAGCAAAATACATTTTACAATTTACAACAACAGTGTTTTGTTTCATTGATGATTTTGTTTGTTTGTTGTTTGTTTACACCATGTTGATGCTGGAACGTCTTTTTAATGACGAACGTTTAATTCGAAGAACACACTATAAAGTTTTCATGATATAAAAAGATCAAATAAATACTTATAATAATGTAAGATTAGTTAGAATATTTAGGAATAAAAAAAATGATGACACCATGACAGTATGTCATGTGAAAAAGATGGCGGCACAGTGGTACAGTGGTTACCATCACAGCAAGAGGGTTCTTGGTTTGAACCCCAGGGTGGGGGAGCACTTCTGTGTGGAGTTTACATGTTCTCCCCGTGTCAGCGTGGGTTTCCTCCAGGTGTTCTGACATGTTCTCCCTGTGTCAGCGTGGGTTTCCTCCAAGTGCTCTGACATGTTCTCCCCGTGTCAGCGTGGGTTTTCTCCAGGTGCTCTGACATGTTTTCCTTGTGTCAGCGTGGGTTTCCTCCAGGTGCTCTGACATGTTCTCCCCTTGTCAGCGTGGGTTTTCTCCAGGTGCTCTGACATGTTCTCCCTGTGTCAGCGTGGGTTTCCTCCAGGCGCTCCGATATGTTCTCCCCATGTCAGCGTGGGTTTCCTCCAGGTGTTCTGACATGTTTTCCCTGTGTCAGTGTGGGTTTCCTCCAGGTGCTCCGACATGTTTTCCCCGTGTCAGCGTGGGTTTCCTCCAGGTGCTCTGACATGTTCTCCCTGTGTCAGCGTGGGTTCCTCCAGGTGCTCTGACATATTCTCCCTGTGTCAGCGTGGGTTTCCTCCAGGTGCTCCGATATGTTCTCCCTGTGTCAGCGTGGGTTTCCTCCAGGTGTTCTGACATGTTCTCCCCGTGTCAGCGTGGATTTCCTCCAAGTGCTCCGACATGTTCTCCCTGTGTCAGTGTGGGTTTCCTCCAGGTGCTCTGACATGTTCTCCCTGTGTCCGTGTGGGTTTCCTCCAGGTGCTCTGACATGTTCTCCCTGTGTCAGCGTGGGTTTCCTCCAGGTGCTCTGACATGTTCTCCCCGTGTCAGCGTGGGTTTCCTCCAGGTGCTCCGACATGTTCTCCCTGTGTCAGCGTGGGTTTCCTCCAGGTGCTCCGATATGTTCTCCCCGTGTCAGCGTGGGTTTCCTCCAGGTGTTCTGACATGTTTTCCCTGTGTCAGTGTGGGTTTCCTCCAGGTGTTCCGACATGTTTTCCCTGTGTCAGCGTGGGTTTCCTCCAGGTGCTCTGACATGTTCTCCCTGTGTCAGTGTGGGTTTCCTCCAGGTGCTCCGACATTTTCTCCCCGTGTCAGTGTGGGTTTCCTCCAGGTGCTCTGACATGTTCTCCCCGTGTCAGCGTGGGTTTCCTCCAGGTGCTCTGACATGTTCTCCCTGTGTCAGTGTGGGTTTCCTCCAGGTGCTCCAGCTTCCTCCCACAGTCCAAAGACATGCAGGTTAATTGGTGACTCTAAATTGTCCGTAGGTGAGAATGTCTGGGATAGGCTCCGCCCCTCCCTTGACCCCTGGTAGGGTTAGTGGTTACTGAAAATGAATGACTGACCGTGAAAAAGATCTTGTTGTGCAACAAGAGTTTCTTGACATACTGTCATGTTACAAAGACATATTTTGGTTTAACTCGTTAATATTTAGTTATAACTGCAAATGTTTCTTCGAATCAAGATGTGTGAAAACAAGACCTGAAACTTTTTTTGTTATCTAATGTGTTGATCCATTAATTTCTGCTGTGTTATTAAAACCAAACCAGTCTGCAGCTCACAGCTCTGTGAGGCTACATGTGGACACAGCTAATGCTAACCTCAGCATGCTAAAATGCACTCAGTCAAAATGTTAACATGCTGATGTTTCTATGCCTCCACGCTGGTGATAGCCGTGGCCACAGGCATCATGTTTTTAGGTTTTCTGTAGGTCTGTACGTACATCTGTCCGTCCCATTCCTGTGAACATGATATCTCAGTAACACTGTCAGGGATTTTCTTTAAATTTGGCACAAACGTCCACTTGGACTCAACAATGAACTGATTAGTTTTTGGTGGTCAGAAGTCAAGGTCACTGTTACCTCACAAAATGTTTTTGGCCATAACTCAGTGATAATGATAAGCTTTATGGAGTGCTTATTAAAACAAAGTTACAGAGTGTTTTACCTGGTTTACAAACCATCACCACAGACACTGGAGAGTTGGACTCCAAATTTCTCCACTCTGCTGCCCCCACCATGCCAGGTGCTGCTTCCACTTTGTCTGCTGCTGCTCCTGGTTCTGCTCCAGCCAAACATTTGTCACATGTCCATAAAAACAAAAGTGTGTTTAACAAAAAACAAACAAACTTGTCGAAGCTGTGATCCAAACACACATCAATCTGCACTGACATATACAGGATTTGGGGTTTGCTTGTCCCACTAACAGGCGCACAGTTGATGTTTTGCAAAGTCCCCATATGTGCCGGTCTGGTCTATTGGCAGCAGGAATGTCTAAAGAGTTAGAAAGCACAAGCAGTTTGCAGCTGCTCTTATGCCTGGGACGAGCATGCTGAATGATGATTGGCTGTGTTGCTACATCGGCTGGAAATGAAAATGTGCAGTTTTAAAATAAAAAAACTGTTTTATTTATCATTTCAAAATAAAAGAAGTCGTCCTCTAGTACCCACCAAACCGCAACAGCATAAGTTAAGGCATAGGAAGTCTGAATAGGTCGAGTCAGAGGGGTGGTGGATGGGTCTGAAAACCACCGAACTTCTGTCTCAAAGTCCTGAAGACAAACTTCTGTCTCAAAGTCCTGAAGACAAACTTGTGTCCTAAAGTCCTGAAGACAAACTTCTGTCTCAAAGTCCTGAAGACAAACTTGTGTCTCAAAGTCCTGAAGACAAGCTTCTGTCTCAAAGTCCTGAAGACAAACTTGTGTCTCAAAGTCCTGAAGACAAACTTCTGTCCTAAAGTCCTGAAGACAAACTTCTGTCTCAAAGTCCTGAAGACAAACTCCTCTCTCAAGGTCCTGACGACAAACTTGTGTCTCAAAGTCCTGAAGACAAACTTGTGTCTCAAAGTCCTGAAGACAAACTTCTGTCCTAAAGTCCTGAAGACAAACTTCTGTCTCAAAGTCCTGAAGACAAACTCCTCTCTCAAAGTCCTGATGACAAACTTCTGTCTCAAAGTCCTGAAGACAAACTCCTCTCTCAAAGTCCTGACGACAAACTTGTGTCTCGAAGTCCTGAAGACAAACTCCTCTCTCAAAGTCCTGACGACAAACTTGTGTCCTAAAGTCCTGAAGACAAACTTCTGTCTCAAAGTTCTGAGGACAGTCATGTTTTATCTCGTATGCCATTTGTTCTGTCTGTTCGTTGTTTTCCCTGAAATCCAAAATGTCTCCACTCAGGTGATTTATTCCTGAGTAAATAATGTAACCCTCATCGTCTTCCTCTCGGCTGCTCGCCGTCTACCTGCTGCTGTTTGACAGTGACACAGTCTTTCAAAATAAAAGCCTATCCTAAACATGATGATATGGATCTGGAAACACACATTAAACACACAGTAAACACACAGTAAACACACATTAAACCCACACTAAACACACATTAAACACACAGTAAACACACATTAAACCCACACTAAACACACATTAAACACACAGTAAACACACATTAAACACACACTAAACACACATTAAACACACATTAAACACACAGTAAACACACATTAAACCCACACTAAACACACATTAAACACACAGTAAACACACATTAAACCCACACTAAACACACATTAAACACACACTAAACACACATTAAACACACACTAAACACACATTAAACCCACACTAAACACACATTAAACACACATTAAACCCACACTAAACACACATTAAACACACTAAACACACATTAAACACACACTAAACACACATTAAACACACACTAAACACACATTAAACATACACTAAACACACATTAAACACACATTAAACCCACACTAAACACACATTAAACACACTAAACACACATTAAACATACACTAAACACACATTAAACACACATTAAACATGCTAAAGACACATTAAACACACACTAAACACACATAAAACACACATTAAACACGCTAAAGACACATTAAACACACATTAAACCCACACTAAACACACATTAAACACACTAAACACACATTAAACATACACTAAACACACATTAAACACGCTAAAGACACATTAAACACACACTAAACACACATTAAACCCACACTAAACACACATTAAACACACTAAACACACATTAAACATACACTAAACACACATTAAACACACACGAAACACACATTAAACACACATTAAAAACACACTACACACATTAAACACACATTAAACACACACTAAACACACATTAAACACATTAAACACACATTAAACACACACCAAACACACATTAAACACACACTAAACACACATAAAACACACATTAAACACACTAAACACACACTAAACACACATTAAACACACTCTAAACAAACACGCACTAAACACACATTAAACACACTAAACACACATTAAACACACACTAAACACACATTAAACACACTCTAAACACACATTAAACACACATTAAACACACTAAACACACACTACACACACATCAAACACACATTAAAAACACACTAAGCAAACACACACTAAACACACATTAAACACATTAAACACACACTAAACACACATTAAACAAACACACACTAAACACACACTAAACACATTAAACACACATTAAACACATTAAACACACACTAAACACACATTAAACACACACTAAACACACATTAAACACACATTAAACACATTAAACACACACTAAACACACATTAAACACACATGAAACACACTAAACACACACTACACACACATCAAACACACATTAAAAACACACTAAGCAAACACACACTAAACACACATTAAACACACTAAACACACATTAAACAAACACACTAAACACACATTAAACACACACTAAACACACATAAAACACACATTAAACACACACTACACACACACTAAACACAAATTAAACACACTAAACACACATTAAACACACACGAAACACACATTAAACACACACGAAACACACATTAAAAACACACTACACACACATTAAACACACTAAACACACATTAAACACACTAAACACACATTAAACATACACTAAACACACATAAAACACACATTAAACACACTAAACACACATTAAACACACACTAAACAAACACACATTAAACACACACTAAACACACATTAAACACACTCTAAACAAACACACACTAAACACGCATTAAACACACAGTAAACACACATTAAACACACACTAAACACACATTAAACACACACTAAACACACATGAAACACACTAAACACACACTACACACACATCAAACACACATTAAAAACACACTAAGCAAACACACACTAAACACACATTAAACACACTAAACACACACTAAACACACATTAAACACACATGAAACACACTAAACACACATTAAACTCACATTAAACACACAATAAACACACATTAAACCCACACTAAACACACATTAAACACACTAAACACACATTAAACACACATTAAACACACATTAAACAAACACACTAAACACACATTAAACACACACTAAACACACATAAAACACACATTAAACACACACTACACACACACTAAACACAAATTAAACACACTAAACTCACATTAAACACACACGAAACACACATTAAAAACACACTACACACACATTAAACACACTAAACACACATTAAACACATTAAACACACATTAAACACACACCAAACACACATAAAACACACATTAAACACACTAAACACACATTAAACACACACTAAACAAACACACATTAAACACACACTAAACACACATTAAAAACACACTACACACACATTAAAAACACACTACACACACATTAAACACACTAAACACACATTAAACACATTAAACACACATTAAACACACACCAAACACACATAAAAAACACATTAAACACACTAAACACACATTAAACACACACTAAACAAACACACATTAAACACACACTAAACACACATTAAAAACACACTACACACACATTAAACACACTAAACACACATTAAACACACACTAAACACACATTAAAAACACACTACACACACATTAAACACACTAAACACACATTAAACACATTAAACACACATTAAACACACACCAAACACACATAAAACACACATTAAACACACTAAACACACATTAAACACACAGTAAACACAAATAAAACACACATTAAACACACTAAACACACATTAAACACACTCTAAACAAACACACACTAAACACACATTAAACACACACTAAACACACATTAAACACACACTAAACACACATTAAACACACACGAAACACACATTAAAAACACACTACACACACATTAAACACACTAAACACACATTAAACACATTAAACACACATTAAACACACACCAAACACACATAAAACACACATTAAACACACTAAACACACATTAAACACACACTAAACAAACACACATTAAACACACACTAAACACACATTAAACACACTCTAAACAAACACACACTAAACACGCATTAAACACACAGTAAACACACATTAAACACACACTAAACACACATTAAACACACATGAAACACACTAAACACACATTAAACTGTCTGATACTAAACAATGAATGAATTGGCGCTGGTTATTTATATTATTGTGTCTTATTAATTATAAAAAACAGTCCATCTGATGCGGGTTTCATGTTTTATGTCTCGTTCAAAAAAGAAAAATAAAAAGTATAAATTTAGATTTATTTTAGTTCAGATTTCTGTTCTGGAAATTTACGCAAATTTAATGAGATAACGCCTCATTTGCATATTTAAACATACATCAAACATGAAATTCCAGGAAAGTTGTACAACAAAAAATAAGTGCTTTAATGTAAGTGATGAACTGTGGTGATTTAAGCACTGTTTGCTTTGTGTTTAAACTCAACATCATGTGGTCGTGAATCTTTGCTTCAGAGACAGGTGGTCATAAACTTAATGTTTTGATATATTATATGAAAATGACTTTGTTAAGTTTGAAGTATTGTTTTTATTGCACTGATTCATCTTCTCAGAGACTGATGGTGTTCTTGTACGTTACATTTCATATGTTGCACCTTGATCCCAGAGAAAATGTAAATGTAAATAAAAGTGCACTGGATGTTTGGATTGATTTATGTGTTTGTGTGAAACCTGAGCAGGGTAGTTTCTGCCGTGACACTGTGCCGCTTCCTCCTGCAGCTGTGAGAGGTTTTTGTACGAGGTTTTTTCACTGTGTTGGGGTGGGTATCCACACTGACTGAACATCCACACAGAGCTGTACAAAAACCTCCAGTCTGCTCCAAACTGTCTGATCACAGTCAGAAACATCCAGAATCTGCACATTAACACTCAGACCCTGTCTGTGTTTCAGGTGAGTCCTCAGCTGATTCTTTTCTACATGAAAACATTCACATTTCTTCATTTTACTGAACGTGGTGTCGTTGCTGTGCTGCGTGAGCTGCTCAAATGTGGGATATTCCTACATTTAGCAGATAAACACACAACTCTGACTCTGTGTGTTTGGTCCTCTGTGTGTCACAGGTCCATTTGTGTCGACATGAGGTGGATTTTAATATTTTTGAGCTTCTCTGAGGATGATTGACAGCTCTGAGGTTTTTGTACGAGGCTGTAACACTGTGATACCTTTACATTCGGGAATCCCATCAGTCTCAAAGTCACTCATAAAGGTAAGAAAACACTCTTTGTACCTGTCACCATGGTCACTTTTAGTTCCATTTACGGCTTGTGTTCAGTTCTGGAGGTGAGTTTTTATGTTTTAAAGCTTAAACTTGACGGATCAGTTGAGTTGTGATGAGACGACGAGCTGCTGTGAGTCAGAGCTGCAGACGTCCTCTGACACTGTAACTCAGAAACTCTAAATGCAGAATTAAACAAGACCAGATTCAGGAGGAGACGGAGGGTCTGCAACCAGACGTCCTGGAAAAGTCTCAAAATGTCTTCATGATGTTTTCTGTCAGTTCAAAGCCTGAAACAGTCGAAAACGCTGCAACATTCTCGGCCTGAAACTCAGTGTGTTGGTGTGTTGTGATACTGTGAGGAATCAGAAATAATAATAGTGGTGATGAATCATGAAACAGTTAATTAGTGGTAAGAGAGAGGCAGCTCAAATAGCTTCATATAAAATAAAAATATTGGAAACAGTTTCAGATGAAGAGTTAAAAAGCATTAAAGAGAAAAGCAAATGTGATTTACTGAAGGTAGAAACGGAGCCACAGCTGTCCTCTAATGTCTCTTACAATCCTGAAAAGTCTTGTTTTTTTGTTGTTGTTGTTTCTAATTTACAGACTTAAGTGGTTTTAAAACCTACAGTGAAATCTTATTTATCGGGTCTTAAATTCTGTTGAACAGCCTTGCTGTTTCTTGAAATTTAAGTTATTATTTAGTGAGAATTTAAGCTCAGAGTAATTTTTATGAAGATTAAATATCTATAAATCTTCACGGGGAGAGTCAACAGTTATTAGATTTAAAACCTGAAACTTCAACATTATAAAACTAATTATTAAAGTGATTTATTGAAGGCAGATCAGCAGCCGCGCCTCTGAAGTGTTTCAAAATCCTAAAAATATAATTATATGTTGTTGTTTTTTAAATGTATGGACTGAAGTGGATTTGAATCCGTACAGTTAAATATCATCTGTCAGGTCTTAGATTTTGTTTCAACAGGCTTGTTGTTGTTTCTTGATATCAGATACTGATTCTTGTTGTTTTTATGTTGCTTGACTGATTATCATAACAGTGAGAATTTAATCCATCTGAGTGCTTTTATTAAAATGAAAACAAACATTAAAACTATTAGCAGGGCAGAGTTAAAAGGCATTAAAGGAAAACCTTAAAATAATAATTTAATTAAACGCAGAGTGATTTACTGAAGCCAGAACAGGAGCCGGTGTCGTCCTCTAACGTCTCTTAAAATCCTGATAAAGTCCTGATATTATTATCATTATTATTATTATTATTATTATTATTATTATTGTTTTATTGTATTGATTGATTGATTTTATTTTTATTTATGGACTTAAGTGGTTTATAATCCCTTCAGTCCCTCAGGTCTTAAACTCTGTTTTAGCAGCCTTGTTGTTGTCTCTTGATATTTCGTTCTGACATTGTTATTTATGTTTGACTGTTTCAGAATAATCGTTTACGAAAGTTAAACGCGTACAGCTGTTAGTGGGGACAGTTAAAAGGCACTAAAATGAAAAAAATAACACAATTAAACGTAGAGTGATTTACTGAAGCCAGAACAGGAGCCGGTGTCGTCCTCTAACGTCTCTTAAAATCCTGATTAAAGTCCTGATATTATTATTATTATTATTATTTTATTGTATTGATTGATTGATTTTATTTTTATGTATGGACTTAAGTGGTTTATAATCCCTTCAGTCCCTCAGGTCTTAAACTCTGTTTTATTAGCCTTGTTGTTGCCTCTTGATATTGTGTTTGTTTGACTGTTTCAGAATAATCGTGAGAGGTTTTGAACAATGTTCTTTTTACGAAAGTTAAACGCGTACAGCTGTTAGTGGGGACAGTTAAAAGGCACTAAAATGAAAAAAATAACACAATTAAACGCAGTGTGATTTATTGAAGCCAGATCTGTCTCAAAGTGTCTGAAATGTTTTTAGGATTTTAAATAAAATCTGGCAAGTGTTAAATGTTAAGTCTCAGAAATGTTACGGTATCATGGTATCGTGCTGTTTGTCTTTGGAGAAATAAAAATTCAGACTAATAATAAATATTAATACTGAATAATATGGACGTTAAAATGTTGTAAAAGCTGCTTCACATAAACCAGAAAAATAAATCTTCAAACTATCACAGGTGGAGAGTTAAAAGGCATTAAAATAGAAAAGAAGAAATAATATTTACTATTTTTAAGTATGTGGTTTTATTTAAAAAAAAGAAAAAAAAAGGATGAACTCTTTGAGATGTTTTAATTTCTTGTTTCATCACTCTGACAGTCAGAAATATAAATGCAGACTGATGATAATATGGATGAGTATTAATATAAGAGTAACAACATGTTGTACAAGAAATGCAACTTAAAGATCTTTTACACATAAAATATATTAAAACTTTCACAGACATTAAAGTGAAAAAAAAACCTGAAATATAAAATGCTGGAACAGAAGCTGCAGTAGAATGAATAAAAATATATATTGAGAAAAACTTTCCATTATAATTTTATCTCAAGGCAATGGAATCGAACGCAACTGGACTTGTTCAAGTCCAGTTGCATTCAGGCATTATAATTTTGACAAACAGAAATCAAAGGTATAAACACAATATTGGCAGTGATGCAGTAAGCTGGCACTGAGCAACAATAAAAGATAATTAGTTTGACTTTATGGGACAATAAATCATTGAATTGACATAAAAATGCAATAAATGTTCATAATTTTGTTCCTGTAAAATGTTTCAGAGAAATATTCTGAGCGTAATGTTTTGAGAATATTTCAAAAAACAAATCATTTCTGGATGAATGTTTCCAACATATTGTGCATGAATATAATCTGTTTATTAATTATTCTGTTCCAACGAGCCGTGTGGATCTGCTGCATCACGCTCTCTGTCCCTGTGCAGATAATGATACGGTGGAACCAGCCATGTTCGTCCTGAGTCCTCTGCAGCCCGAGAACCAGGAGAACTACACGCGGGGTCCGGAGGTTTGTCTGGCGACTGATTTCCGTCCGCAGGTTGGTACACTGGTTCTGAATGCGAAGGAGGGTTCGTTCAACATGAGCACCAGCGAGGCCGTTCTGTCCACAACTGAGAGGACGTACTACTACGCTGCGTTCACCAACCAGACGCTGCACTCCTGCGAGCTGCACGGCACGCCGGGCAACAACGAAATCAGTAAGAAGATTTTTCTGATGGAAAATAATGTTCAGAGTAAAATATCACAAACATAACTAGACTTTAGAGTTTTGACTGAGTGGTGCTGAAAGCACAATGTTTTTAACTGACAGGAACTGAGAGTGTTTTCACACAGAGTCCTCTCAAAGTGCACCAAAAGGTGAACCAGCAGAAAGAGGCCTCAGTCCTCTGTGAGTCCACACTGTGTATAATATATAGTGTTTTCACTCTGACGTGGCGCTGCAGTGAGGTCATGGAGCTCCTCACTCTCAGATGAGCTTATAATTGGAGGAGACCTCAGTGTGTCTGTGCTGCAGACTGTTGCTGTTTGATGTGTTCTTGGTTCCACATCTGAAGACGTGCAGCATCTTCTGTGGACCAAACTGCTCCTCGTGCTGCGTCCTTGCAGGCGTTACAGGCCCACGTGGTGTCGTCTGTATTTCCAAGCGTCCCAGGTCACATCATGTGATCCAGAGGGCTGAATACAACGGCACAGAGCAACATGAACCTGGAGCGCACTGCAGTTCACTGAACCTGTGACCTGTGGACACAAAGCGCTCCAGCTGCAGCACAGACACACTGAGGTCTCCTCCAATTATAAGCTCATCTGAGAGTGAGGAGCTCCATGACCTCACTGCAGCGCCACGTCAGAGTGAAAACACTATATATTATACACAGTGTGGACTCACAGAGGACTGAGGCCTCTTTCAATGTGAACACAAAACGAACAAGTCACTTTTCAGTTGGTCCACTTTTTGGTGCACTTTAAGACGACTGAGTTTGGTTCTGAAAAGGACCAAATGTGAAAACAGCCTTAAAGTCTTCGTTGTTTTGGTGTCATCAGACATGTTCTGATTTAATTCATCACTTTGTTCATTTAAACTGTTTGAACATCGACTCAAAGTGTTTTTATGGGAAAGTATTTTTAACAACAAACGACAAACAAATAGACAGGTTATTGAAGAAATGACTCCGTGAATCTCAAACTGTAGAATAATTATTAATTACTGTACGTACGGATGTTTGTGTGTGAGTCGCCGTTTCCTTTGTGTCTCTGACTGACGTGTTTTCTGTTCCCACCAGTTGAGCTGTGTGCTGACATTCATCCAGGTGAGCCTACAAACGCACCTGAACATGAGTCACTGATGCTGATTCAGACGGGCTGAACATGTCAGTTATTTTTTCTCTCCTGCACAGAGAGAGCCAAACTGAACTACTTCCTGCTGGTGATGAACGCAGTGAGAGTGGTGTTCACCAAAACTCTGGCCTTCAACACCATCCTCACCATCAGAGCCATGCTCTTCTAACGCAGACGAGTCATGGACCGTCATGTCTGAAAAACAGACGAAGCTTCTCAACAGCCCGGGCGTCAAAACAAAATGTTGGCGTTGTATGTTTCTGCAAACTGGTACTTTTGTTTCATGCGTATCATATCAGTGTTTCTGAAGTGATGCAGTGTGTGAGCTGACTTTGTCATCGTGAGGTGGAGGGGACGGCGGGTGGCAGGAGTCACCTGCTCAGCTGCAGACCATGTTCAACACCATCAAACAACTAAACCAGTTGTTTTTTATCGAGTCATCGCTGAGTCTCCAGCGCCTCTGTTGTGCTCCAGTTGTTGGTGTTGTGTAGCCACCTGTTATGTTGTGTTCACACTGGGTGCGAATAAAACAATTCACGTGAGTGGATCACACGTGAAGTCCATGTAAAGACGTGATTACACGACGCAACGCGAATGGCACAAAATATGTGAATTAAGCGGTGCGACTGAAGCGAGCAGCGTACATACACTCATTATGAGAGCTGAAAAATCTGAACTTCAGCAACCAATTCACGTCGCGATAGCCAATCAGCATTGAGATCTTCTGGGGACGTATGTCACCGAGGGCGTACTGGCAGAAGTTTATTCAGTGATTCACAAGTATGAAACAAGTCAACACAAAATATTCTAGCGTCCAAACTCGCGGCAGTAACGCAAAGCAAACATTTGTATTGTGTCTGGTGTGAACACATCAGAGTTCCTCCTGCTACGTCAAGTGATTATTTTCCACAGTGACATCGATGTGTTTCCGGCGGCGATGGCGCCACTGAGATCAGGTGTTTAAGGCCAAAATAATAATCATAATTTACAAATGTAACGTATCTGTGATCTGCAGAAATGTATGATGCCAACATTTATTCTGGTGACTGGGTTGGACCTGAAGTGTGTGTGATCTGAAAAACTGTTCTTTAAACAATGTTATTCATCATTCATCCCAGGAAAATAGATTTCTTGACATTTTGAAAACTATGGTGGCCTCTGAGGACAAAACACACATCAGAGCAAAACACAAACATTAAGAAAAATTAAACAATTTTTTTTTTGTCATCTGAAATTAATTTAATGTTTGAGATATACACATCATGTTCAAAAATAAAATACAAAAATAATTGAAAACATTAACACAAAGAGTTCGACACTGAAAATCTAAAAATGATGCAAATACTGAAACAAACATTAAAATATGTACAAAATAAATGTTTAAAAAACCACATACCAGAGAACTGAGAAAATACCAGGATATAAATGAAAGTTTGAACTAATTTATTTGTTTTGAGAGCATTTTTATTCATGTCTTAAAAAATACACCCTGAATACAAAAACGAGCGAAACACAAATGTCTCGCTCAGAGTGCAGACTGTCACCAAGGCCGAATGTCATTTCTCCTTAACAGAAGAGAAACATGACATTCTGGCATTTTCTCTGCCGTTCCACCGACTGTCATGAAAATCAGGTCAGCAGGTTTTCAGATCCAAATCCGACTGATGGACAAACTGACCGAAAACACGACCTTGTTGGCGGAGGCAAAAATCAACACACAAATATTTTTAATAATTTCTGTAAAGTAAAAAAAAACCCAACTACAAATACTAAAACACATACAAAAATATTAACACAATCAAATACACCAAATACCAGAGAACTGACAAAAGTGAAAGTGCAAACATTTAATTTTAGTAAACATCTTTATTTCACATTTTTAGATTCAGAGTGCATTTTTTTAGTGTTTGAGGAACACACTGCAAATTCAGAAATACGACAAACACAAAACTTAAAAAAGTATGAACGTAAACATTAAGAACAAAATACTCAAACACATATGAAGTATTGATTGAAAAAGAGAGACTGTTAACATCTGAGAAATGAGCTCCTAATTCAGAGAAACTGAAAACATAAAGCAGCGTTTCGCAGCTGGTCCAGATCTCTCCTCAGTCATCAGTTCAGCGTTCACACAGTTTAATATATTCAGTGCCACACGTGTGTTTGGACACGTCCTCCAGCTGGTTCTCTGTCTCTGTCCAGGAGCTGTCCGTCAGTCACTCACTCCACAGCAGGAAACAGCACTTCAAAGTAAAAGCTTTGTGGTGGAAATTCACTGCACTTCAAAATAAAGTGAGTCACTTGCGGTCCATTCAGAATGAACCCACGGCCCATTTTTAGACCGCGACCTGAAGACCGACATACTGACGTAACAACACAAGTAACAACATGAACATTTAGTGTTAGTGGCATTTTTTTATTGTATTGTTTGATTCTGTCAGTTTGAAAAATGAGCTCCAAAACAAACAGAGAAAGAGAAAAGTGACAGTTTAGTATAAACAAAAGTAATGACACGAACATGTTAATTTTATTTCTCACATTGTTTAATTCAGAACAGATTCCTGTCAGTGTCTGAAAACTGAGAAGAGAAAATTGAAAACCAAAATTCAGAAATAATGGAAATGTTAAATCACAAACATTAATGTAAATTTTAAAAAATTAAGTGTTTAAAAAATGCTACAAAAATTAGAACACATACAAAAATAACAAAATGATAGGATACACCAAATATATTAAAAAAATACAAATATTTAATTTTAGTAAAAAAAAAAAAAAAAATTTAAAAAAAAGCTAAAAACTGAAGTTTCCAGACTTTGGTTCAGAGCTCATTCCTCTTCATGTTCACCTGTTAGTATTTGTTGCCTTCTATAACTCGGAGCACACTGCTGTGTATCCTCCTCGCTTGCGTGTGTTTTGTCCCTCAGGAGCCACTGTAGAAACCGGCCTTCACAAACCTGTAAATAATATTGAAGGTGTAACTATAAATTCATGTGATTTCTATCCTGAGCTTTTTGTGCAACCGTTGTCCTGGTTTCCATGTTGAAATGTTTCCTGTTTGTTGCTAATAAACATTCATTCAGCTTTGGATGCTGTTTGGGTTTTTGTTTTGTTCATGAGCAGGAGGTCAAAGGAAAGCAGCAGTTTCCTGTGGCGTCCTGCTCTGCTGTGAATTTGACAATTTGACAGAGTACCAGTCGCTCGCACAGCAGCTCATGGTTGTGTGTGTGTGTGTGTGTGTGTGTGTGTGTGTGTGTGTGTGCGCGCTCAGTGCAGCAGTTTCATCAGTTAAAACCACATTTCAACAGTCAAACCTGAAACTGCAGATAAAGATCAGACAGGAAACACACAGACAATAAAATAATTAAAAATCAGAAACTGATTAAACATTTAATTAAGTCACCAGCAGCTCCTGTTATATGTATATTTATTTATTTATTGTGGAGTATTAATGAGCTCAGCTCAGGTTGGAATGAAGAGTTTATTTATTTGTTTATTTCAAATGTTTTATGGGTCTTATGTTTGTAGTTTTCTTCTGGCTCTGCACGCTGAGTCACAACTGAAGTTATTTATGAGAATATTTACATGAGCAGGTTTTACCACAGAGACAAGAACTGGTTGTAACAGTTGATCACAAGCAAAACTTTATTGAAGTAAAAGTAGAAACACAAACAAATCAATGTGAGCACACATTTCTTTGCACAGAGAACAAAGTGTGGAGGATAAAGGAGCTCTGCTGCTTTCTCTCTTCACACACAACATACAAACACATCAATACAAAGATTGATCAGACATTTAGAGCCCAGAGAAGTCCACATTATTCTCATGCAGAGAAATGTCACTGCAGCTCAACAAACATCATCATGAGCAGTGAGAGCCTCCATGGCTGAACACACACAGGAAGGAGCGCCACCTACACACACTCAAACATTTACACAACAACTCAGGAGAAGATGTCAAAGTCCCGCCCACAATGTTTGACTGACAGCTGATCTGTGTGCAGTGAAGAAACGCCACAACAATCAGCTGTCAGCAGCAAACATGGAGACCAAACACAGAGTTTAACCCTGAAATGACTTCAGACTATTTGACTTGACACAACTCAGCTGTGGAATCAGAATAAAGACAAAGTCCAGCATAGAGAGGCTGAGTGAATGTGGTCTGGACTCTGTGGAGGAGAGTCATGGTTTCAGAGACGCTGTAGAAGGACAGAATACCTGCACTGTGATCCAGGTACACTCCTACTCTGGAGGACCGAGGACCTGAGATGGGAGTTCGGACTTTGTTGTGATAAAAGTTATAACCATTATTGACACAATCTAACATCCAAGATTTGTCATTGAGTCCAAATAAACATTCATCCCCCCACCCTGCTCTGCTGATATTCTTGTATGTGACTGCTACATAAACTCCTTTCCCTCTCCACTCAACCTCCCAGTAACAACGTCCAGTCAGACTCTCCTTACTCAGGACCTGCTCCCATCCAGTGAATCTGTCTGGGTGATCAGAATAAGACTGTTGTTGACTCATTACTGTCACTTTCCTGTTCCCCTCAGATAATAACAGATAAGTGTGTGCTGTGTTTGGATCCAGTGTGATGTGACGTGAATATCTGAAGAACTCAGCTCTGGTCTTGGGCTCTGGTTGTGGCAGTAAAACATCCACTTCAGTCACTGTCAGTGAGACGTTTGTCCATGTGTCCCTCAGAGCATCCTGTAGTTTATCTCTGACTCCTGACACAGCCGCTGTCACGTCCTCAAAGTAGCGGCGAGGACGGATGTTGATGCTGGATGAGTGTGTGGCTTCACTGAGTGCTGACAGTGAGGGGTAGTTGTGTAGAAACTGGTTGTGATCCTCTGTGTGTGAGAGCTGCTCTAGCTCAGCGTCTTTTCTCTTCAGCTCAGTGATCTCCTGCTCCAGCTTCTCCTGAAGCTCTTTGACTCGACTCACTTCAGTTTCCTGCTGCCATCTGAGCTGCTGCTTCACATCAGAGCGTCTTTGCTCCATGAGACGGATCAGCTCAGTGAAGATCTTCTCACTGTGCTCCACTGCTTTATCAGCAGAGCGACTGATAGCCTCCACCTCCTGTTGGAGCAGCTTCACATCTTTCTCTGTGTCCTGGATTCTCTGCTGGATGTTTTGTCGACTCTCCAGCCTCTCTGCCTCTCAGTCCTTTCTGCTGCAGCTGACACTGTGTCGTGGCCTTTATGTTCCTCCACAGAGCAGAGATAACAGATACACTGCTGATCAGTGCGGCAGAACATCTTCATCACCTCATCATGACGAGCAGATGTTCTCCTGCAGCTTCTTGGAGGGCTCCACCAGCTTGTGTTTCTTGAATGGAGCCGAGTCACGATGAGGCTGGAGGTGTTTCTCACAGTAAGAGGCCACACACTGCAGACAGGACTTGAAGGCTTTCAGTTTCCTCCCAGTGCAGACATCACAGGCCACATCTTCAGCTCCAGCATAGCAGTGATCAGCAGGAGCAGCTTGGAGTCCAGTCTTCTTCAGTTCCTCCACTAAATCTGCTAACATGGTGTTTTTCCTCAGGACAGGCCTCGGTGTGAAGCTCTGCCTACACTGAGGGCAGCTGTAGATTCTCTTCTCATCCTCTCCATCCCAGAAGCTTTGAATACAGTTGATGCAGTAGCTGTGTCCACAGGGAAGAGTCCCCGGATCCTTCAGCAGATCCAGACAGATGGGACAAGAGAACTTTAGGGGGTCCAGCTGAGCTCCTTGCTGCGCCATTTCACCTCTCAGTGATGGTGACAGTCAAATAGTTTGATTCTCTCTGATCAGAAAACAAATCTGTTGATAGAGACGAGCTGGCTTCAGGAGGAGGGAGGAGAGGGAAGGCTTTTCAGGCTTTACTGCATTCCACAAGGAGTAGTGAGAGGCAGGGTGTGTTATCTGACATTTACAACAGGCAGTAAGAGCAGATGGACTTAAAACTACGACACTACGACAGCAGTTTGACTTTTAATCTTATTTCAGCTTTTCACATGTTAAAGTAAACTTAAAGGAGTTGTTGGAAACTCTGGGTTCAAAGTATTCAAAAGGCTTTCAGAAATAATAATTATTAAAAGGTTTAATAATTACTTTTAGTTAAATATTAAATTTTGGGCACCATTCCCAAAAAAAGTAAAATGATGGACGGTAAATTAAATCTGTCTCATAAGAAGTGACTTTGAATGTGGCCTGGTTGTTGGTGCCAGACGGGCCGGTCTGAGTATTTCACAAACTGCTGATTGGAGTCACATGATGTGATGGCAGCCTGAACTCGTGCTCCTCCAACTTTTGGGATCAAGATCCTCTTTTTCACCCTCAAACCTGCTCAGATAGCAGTAAAGTAATGGAAACCAAAATGTGTATGAAAACTGAAATGGTTGGTCTGCTTGTAATAATGTGGAACAAAGGAAACTTTGCTGAATACAGTCGATGCAGTAGCTGTGTCCACAGGGAAGAGTCCCCGGATCCTTCAGTAGATCCAGACAGATGGGACAAGAGAACTTTAGGGGGTCCAGCTGAGCTCCTTGCTGCGCCATTTCAGCTTGTGGCAGTGACTGTGTGAGTCTCACTTCCTGAGAAGTGAAACTAGTCTGAGCTCTGATATTTATGATCTCATGATCTCAGCATCATGTGATCATGCAGTGAATGCAGCCTGTCAGCTCTGTCATGTCACCACCATGTTGGTTCCACCCATCTATAAAGTGCAGATGTGAAGGGGAGGGAACAGAGTGGAGCTGGCTGTGTGTGAGAGCAGGAAGAGGAGGGAGGGCTGATTCCAGGAAGACCAGTGAGTGTTTTCAGACGGGGAGCAGGTTTGAACTGAGGCTTCATTTGAAACGAGGAAACAGTTTGTTGAATCCTTGTTGGCTGCTCAGGTTTTGGCTCAATATTTCTCTACAAGCATAAATCTTACTGAAGTCAAAGTAAATACTACAGAATAATACTGCATGACACCGTTCTGTGTGTCTTACTGGTCCTTTGTTTATTTCACTCGCCCCACTTTTTATTTCACAGCAGTAAAGTTTAATCTTGTCTTCCATCTGTTTAATCGTGAACCAACATCAGTGAAGCGTCAGCAGCTGCACAGAATGAATAAACTTTATTTATATAGCACAGTCCAGAGTGCTTTACAGGTCATTGACAGAGACAAACAGTTTTACAACACTGTTCAAGGAGACATTAGAGGAATACATAAATATCTTATTTTCAATCAATCAATCAATCAATCAATTAATTAATTAATTTATTTATTTATTAAGGGTAAAAATAGATATTAAAATATTCAAACAGATGACTGCTCGTTACAGGCTGGATTAAAAAGATCTGGTGAGAATGATGATAAAATGATTTATCTTTGACTCATTCATAAAACTTATACAAGAAAACTACAAAGAAACAATTAATATTTATGATTCTGCCCCGACAAAAACTTCATGTTAATGTCCAGACAGCAAATGTGTGAATTCATCTCACATAATTCTTTCTGACTAAAGATGTTCAAAGAGAAACTAATGATGGAAGCAGATACGAG
Source organism: Epinephelus fuscoguttatus (assembly GCF_011397635.1). NCBI lineage: Eukaryota > Metazoa > Chordata > Actinopteri > Perciformes > Serranidae > Epinephelus > Epinephelus fuscoguttatus. Next base: position 41,886,252 of record NC_064766.1, read on the forward strand.
GTCAAACGTCTTCAGCTGACGGAGCTCAGAGAGACGCTGCCATCTAGTGGAGCGGAGAGAGTCTGTCACTTTGTATTCAACACATCACTGTGCTGCTGTGACCCATCTGCAAATATCAACTCAGATACTTTAAAATATAAAACAAAAATAGTTTTGGAAACAGAAGTGTCACCTGATAAGCATGTCTGTTACTTGTGATTTCTGACTTTAAATAGACCTAATGGCTGCTTCGATATGTGTGAACTCAAACTTCAAACGACCATCAGTACTTATCAGTAATTATTACACATAATTATTAACTGTGTTAAATAATATGTTTCAATTGACATCAAATCACCTCTTGGGGCACTGTTCCCCATAAAAGGGAAAATAATTCAGTTAATTCAGTCTCATTAAATAAACTAAACTCTCAGTTTGGAACTCTGAATAATAATTTAAATAATAACTATAACCATAATTACCATATCAGCACTCAAGACTGAAGGGTTTAAGCGTAACTGATGTCACAACAAGTATCGTCTGCACACGTCTGAAGAAGCTGCTCAGTGCTGCGTCTCTGTTTAATGAATGAACCGTTACCAGGCTGCTCTCATAAACTGTTTGTTATTTTTCCTATGAAAAGTAATGCACCAAAACCACACAGTCATCAGCGGGTCATCTATAGATACCCAACAAGTTCTTCTCCCATCACGTCTAAATATGACGCACTACCTGAGCCCAGTCTCACTCTGAAGTTGTTGGATTTTGGCGCTTGGGCAGTGACTTGCAGTGTCAGAAACCAATGAAAAAAGGCGTCATTTAACGTTGGCAAGATACACGGCCAGTTGATACACGCCCGCTAGATTAACAGCATCCGGCAGCATTAGGGGTAAACACGGAGGGACAAGGACGAGAGTTAAAGCAGTGAAAGTCTGAGTGGGGTGTGCAGGAGGGCTGGTGGATGGGTCGCGTCCCGTAAGATTCTTAAGCCAAACCCTGTTCTTTTTTCAACTACGTGTGTTGTTGAAGGAAAACACATCAGTTGGCAGTGTTGTACTGACATAGTGCTTTTATTTTGAAAGAGACTGTATGCAAACTGTACATTTCCTGTGAAAACAGAAGTGTATTTTGAAAACAGACAATGCATGTAACAGGCTGAAGTTGACACGGCGTCCCAGAACGTCAACAACCAACACACCCAGGGTACCTTGGACGCCATATGTGGACGTGGAAAGTCCATGACCAAACGTGGACATGTGACGAGGTCACAGTGAGGATGAGTTAGCTATGTACCCTCTTACGTCAGATTTGGACATTCAGGGACAGTGTGTCAATTTACGCTTGGTATATGCTTTGTTTTTCTAAATAAATTTCAGTTTAAAATGGAGAGTTTCTGATCGTTATGTACACATAGTCTTTTTCAAAACAAACTAACAGTGTCGATAAAACTTTGTTTTTTAGGTTTCTTTCTTTATGTTAAGGCAACAAAATAACGCATGTGAGTTTTTTGCCCCCCCAAAACACAGGACTTTCCTCAGGAGACCGGTGTTCAGAAGGTGTGAACTTTGTGTTAAGGTACATCCCCACCTTGTTTCTTTACCTAAACATAACCACAGTAACTTTAGGTTTAAAACTATAAATCTGTAGGATTTCATATGACTCGTAAACACACACTCTGAGACACACTCTCTCAGACTGATTTGTTTTTAGGCCGCAGGTGAAGTTTGGTTCAGAATCAGGTCACATCAGTTGTGCTCTTTCCTTCCTGCCTGTTGCAGAAACTATAAATTGACTCCTGGAGGACTTTTTAGCTCAGAGGAAAAGAAGCTGAAGAGGAATCATGAACCCGATCACTAACAGCAGGGATCCATGAGGATTTCTCCACACCAACAGGTACTACAGCTCGACTCGACTGTGACAGTGCACGGCCGCAGAGGAACCACTGAATGACAGGAAGTGAAGGCCTCAGCCTGCTCCAAAAGACGCTGCTGCTATTTTCAATGTTTGGAGGCTGCATCTGACAATTTCTGCAACCTTGCAAAACATAAAATCCAACAATCACGCGGGGCTTGAACTTTCTTAGCTGTCTGTTTTCTGGTCTTCCAAAAGGCCACCTTCAAATGTGGACACAGCAGACTGCAGACATGGTCAAACATCATGTCTGAACAAAAGGCTTTCATGCAGTCGACCATGTTTTATTAAGATGATCTCTGTGAGTCTGAAGCAACACCTTTTAACTCTTCATCAGAGCAACATTAGTTTGTGAAGGTTGTGGTAACCAAATCTTTACAGGTTACTGAAGGATATGGTCAAAACAAAATGGTTTGTACGATGATGTTTTGTCCAACTATGTCGAAAGGTGAAGCGTCTGCAGCTGGAAGGAGGGAACTGAACACATTTTCAGACGGTCTCTCCTGGAAGACGTTCATGGTGACATTTAGTTATTCAGATCATAGTGGTGTGCCACAGGGATTGAACTGGGGTCTTCCTCAGCTCATTGTTCATATTAATGATTTTGTCTTATCCCAAGTCGTCAAAGTTTGGCCCCTGGGCAGTGACTCGCAGCATCAGACACCAACAAAAAAAGCCGTCCTTTAACGTCGGCATAATATGGGGCTAGTCGCCGTTATGGTTTAATGGCGCCTGGCGGTGTCAGGGGGAAACACAACAAGAACGAAATTTACTGTGGTGAAAGTCCAAGTGGGCCGAGCAGGTAAGGTCGTGGATGGGCTCAACAAACACCAACTTTCACCCAGGAGAGTGTTTTCACGTCCCGTAAGATTCTGCACCAAAACCCTGTTCTTTTTTCCTAAACCCAACCACGTGTGTGTTGTTGAAGGAAAAAAACATCAGTTCACAGTGTTGTACTGATCTAGTGCTTTTATTTTGAAAGAGACTGTATCAAACTGTACATTTCCTGTGAAAACAGAAGTGTATTTTGAAAACAGACAATGCATGTAACAGGCTGAAGTTGACACGGTGTCCCAGAACGTCAACAACCAACACACCCAGGGTACCTTGGACGCCATATGTGGACCTGGAAAGTCCATGACCAAACGTGGACATGTGACGAGGTTGGAGTGAGAACGTGTTGCCCATCCATGTCCAGTTGTCAGATTCATCTTTATGCAGACGATACAGTTTTATATCCTGATAATCAGACTTCGTTTCCCTTCAGTCCTCGATGTGACCTGGTGTTCATATCAGCTATTTTCTGTTCAGCAGGGGGGTCATTATGCTCCATCCCGTCAACAGTTGTTAATTCTGTGAGGTGACTTAGAACGGCCTGTGCAGCTGCAAGCACTTGAAGTGAGCACTTCTGTTTTGCAGTTTTTGTAGAGGTAGTTGGATAAAAAGACGACGTCCTGTCTACAAAGATCCGTTCAGCTCAGTTGTTTTTCCAACCAGGTGAACATCCGTCAGTGAGCACCACACCTTTGGTGAATTGCTCATCAATTTGGAGATTAGTTCAGTAATTCAGATTTCTTGACACAGGTTAGTCTCCATGAAACAAAGAGTTAATTCCCAGTGCTAAACTGGGAACAGTCCTGGAGTTTACAGGTTTAGATGTCTTCTTCAACACCTGATGGATCTGTCAGTCAGTATTAACCTTCATTTCTGAGTCAGAATGTGTGTAATTAAGTATGATGATAATAAACAGCAGGTCGTTGGATAATTTTGCACTCGTTTTGGTCTTAGGTTGAAATGGATTATGGAAAACTGAGGACCAACAAATTCACTGCTTGTTTGGATGCCACGTGATGTTTTTGGTCTCGAGATGTGGACTTTAACTGAACTGGAGCCTGAAATGAACTCAGCGGACTCTCTGAGGTCGGTGTGGACGAGCTGCAGGGTGAGTTCCTGTTCTTTTTTTTTTTTTTTTACATACATACATAGCATGAAGGTCAATCTAAGTGTGGAGCCATGGCTGAAAGAAATACATTTGACAGTATTTATTAGTATTGCGTTGTTTCAGACAACCATCACTAAAGATAAGTACACATCAGTGAAAAAACACAAGAAAAGGAGAATAACAAAATAATAAAACCGGTGAACAAACACACGTTACACAGTGGAGAGAAAAACAATCAGGATTTCTTGCATCAGTGTGAGAGCAGCAGTTTTTGTCACAGTGAGTGTCACAGTGTGAATAATCAGGCAAACAAACTTTATTTTGGCAGTGGAACCAAACTGACTGTTGAATCTGGTAAGACAAATATTTTTTATGATTTCATACTTTAAAATGCATCATTAGAACTCCTTCATTTCTCATTTCTGTTGAGTTTATGTCATGTTTGTGGAGTCTGATTGATGCAAACTGATGTGCAGGCTGCTGACTGTTTGCCAGTGAAGTGAAATATCAGGAAAAGTCCTGAAGAGAAACACTGACTATAAAAGTTAAACAGAGTCAAATTGTTTAATTCTGTAAAAAGCAACCGCAGCAAACAGAGAACAGTGAAACTCTGAAACTTCAGCTGCACAAATAAACTGATCAGTGATAAGATGGATGATCAATCACAACATATAAGTGGATAAATGTATGGATTAAAGAGTCAGCTTGTTAACATGTAGATATTAAATGAAAAGTAATACAAAAATAAGAGGATAAAAGTCCAAACTGAGACAACAGGACAGTAAGAATAAATGTGAAGAGCAGAGATTAAAGGCAGCAGCAGTTTTTGTCACAGTGAGTGTCACAGTGTGAAAAATGAGGGAAACAAACTCTATTTCGGCGGTGGAACCAAACTGACCGTAGAATCTGGTAAGACAAATATTTTTCATGAATTCATACTTTAAGATGCATCAAAAGAATTCTGTCATTTCTCATTTCAGTTCAGTTTACCACATTTTCCTAAAAACAAAACAGAACACAGCAAAACTCTGAAACATTTCTGAAACATCAGCTGCACAAATAAACAGTGAAATATTACAATAAACATTTGAATCAGAATAAAGATCAATGAACAAACAAAATGTATAACTTAGAGAGGAACCGTCACATGCAGCAGTTTTTGTCACAGTGAGTGTCACAGTGTGAATAATCAGGGTGGAAACAGAGTTTATTTCGGCAGTGGAACCAAACTGACCGTTGAATCTGGTAAGACGAATATTTTCAAACATTAAAATGTGTCAGTGGAACTCATTCATTTCCCATTTTAGTTCAGTTTATGACATTTCTTTAGTTTGACTGACACAAACTGAGCCGCACATGTGCCGGCTGCAGACTGTGCAGCAGACCATAAAATAAAAATCTGAATTTTAAGAGTTAAAAACTGGTTTCAACTGTGAAATAAACAGAAGCAGATAAAATCCTCAGTGTGAGACATCAGCTGCACAAACACACAACACCGGGTCACGTTTTACAGTTCACAAGTTAATATTAAAGTCAGTGAATTACTTAAACATAAAAGAGGATTAAAGTCTGAACTGAGGCAGCGAGACAGAATGAATCAACTGTAAAAGCAGAAATAAAGAGCAGCAGTTTTTGTCACAGTGAGTGTCACAGTGTGAATAATCAGGGATACAAGCTTCATTTCGGCGGTGGAACCAAACTGACCGTTGAATCTGGTAAGACAAATATTTTCATACTTTCAAATGTGTGGATTGAACTCCTTCGTTTCTCATTTCAGTTCAGTTTATTTCATTTTTGTAGGGAAAAAAAAGCAAACAGTGAAACTCTGAAACATTTCTGAAACATCAGCTGCACAAATAAACAGTGAAATATTACAATAAACATTTGAATCAGAATAAAGATCAGTGAACAAACAATATGCATAACTTAGAGAGGAACCGTCACATGCAGCAGTTTTTGTCACAGTGAGTGTCACAGTGTGAATAATCAGGGAGTCAACAAACTTTATTTCGGCAGTGGAACCAAACTGACCGTTGAATCTGGTAAGACAAATATTTTTCATGATTTCACACGTTGAAATGCATCATTAGAATCCTTCATTTCTCAGTTCAGTTCAGTTTATGACATTTCTTTGGAGTTTGATTGACACAAAGACGCGTGCAGGCTGCAGCTGCAGCAGTTATTCTGTATTCAGTGAAATGGTTTGAATCCTGATGAGTGATGATGAGTTTAGAACCATGAAACAGCAGAGAGAGAACAGCCAAAATTTGACTCAGATAAACGAAATATAATAGTCAATAAATTCACATTAAAAGACTAAATTAATGAATAAAGTCAGTGTGACAGAGGATAAAACTGGAGGAGACATGACATGCAGCAGTTTTTGTCCCAGTGAGTGTCACAGTGTGAATAATCAGGCAGGAACCAAACTTTATTTCAGCAGTGGAACCAAACTGACCGTTGAACCTGGTAAGATTCGTTTAGTTTCTTCATTTGACTCTTTAGATGTCTACTGTAAAGGTTTGACTTGATGGCAAAAATACACATTAACAAAAAATATAGAAATTAATGTGGAACTCTGTGAGATTTAGAAATGAGGAGAGCTGACGGAGGCACAGAGAGGACGACATCATCTGCAGAAACCCACAGCAGCGTGTGGAATAATACAAAGAACATGATTATATTAAGATGTGCAAAAACATGGATAAATAAACAAATCAGAGCATAAACACGTAACGTTCAATGACAACGATAAAAACTAATAAAACAAAAGAGAAGCTATGAAAAACATTCTTTAAATTTATGGAAGTCCAGAAAAAGATAAATTATCCAAAAGGATGAAAAGATATAAATAATTTAAAAACTAATAAATATATCATGGCAGGTCAAAGCTACGAGATAATGAGTCCAAACTGTGACGTTTATTGAGTCAAAATCAAAAATTACATCAACATTATGACATACAAAGTCAAATTATTTCACTTTTTAAAGTAAAAAATTAAATTTCATAATAACTGTAATGGTGACTCTTAATTTTAACTCTAAGAAGTTTGACTAAATATTGTCGTCACATTACAAATAATGAATTTTTTATTTTTATTCTAGTGTTATGTGTACGTGTGAGGTTTGTGTATGAGTGTGTGTGGTGGTGTGTTTGGGAGTGGAAACAAACTCGTCTTCGGCGGCAGCATGAAGCTCGTCGTGTCGACAGGTCGGTGAATACATTACATTTTTAAACACAAGTAAAATGTTAAAATCAGAGTTGAGAGCGAGAAACAACTGCACAAGTAGCCGCAACAAAAGTTTTATTGGAGGATATTTAGTCTATCGTCTGGAGTCAAACTGGGCCCAGTGGTTCGCACTGGTTTTTGTTGAGCTGTGTTTGGCGGTGTGACTGGTCAGGGAGGCTACGCCACTGTGTTTGGAAGCGGGACAAAAGTGACTGTACAGACCAGTAAGTCAACTTTATTTTCACAAACTGTGTTTAACAGCAGAGATGCAGAGTTAGTTTAACAAATCCAGGATTTCGTAATCCTCGATCCCTCTCATTGATCTCAGATTAATGTGAAAATTAAATCTGTTCAGACAAAAGTTTCTGAAGACCTGAGTTGTATTATCAAGATTAAAGTTAGTAAAATACAAACTAAACAAACTGGAGAGCTGAGTCTGAATTCATTAAACCCAGATTATTTAATCCAGGTTTAAATGTTTGGGTTAAACTGTAACAGTGAAATGATTTTATGATTGATGTTAACAATAATACTCCAGTTACATTCATCATGGATGCCTCTGGAAAAAAAAAAAAAAAATACATGTAACGAAATGATGAAAACATTATTTTATAGTGTTTTGAAATCAGCAGGTCGAGAACGTCTTTGAGTTTGAGTGTCTTGAGTTTTACGTCTTTAGTGACGTTTCAGAAAATCATCAGAAAACCGAGGAGCTCGCGTTGAACATTTGAAACAGTTTAAAGTTTCAAACAAAATGTCTGAAACGTTAAACTAAAATTAAAATAATCTTTAAAGTTGGTCCTGTGTAGTTTGTGTTTTAAACTTCAGTGCAGCAAAAACGTAATTTCATAAATGACGAGTTTATTAAAGTTAACGTGTTCAAGATGAGTCAGAGGTTTTCAGTCAGCTGTTGGTCACAGTGTGAGAGGAGCTGGAGAGAAACTGATTTTTGGGAGAGGAGCTCAGCTGAGAGTCGACTCAGGTAAGATGGACAAAAGTTACAAAAAAAAATGTTTTAAAAAGAGGAAAAATTAAACAGTGTTTAAGAACCAAAAATCTCCATCTTATCAGGTAACTTTTGTCCACAGATGAGTCCTAAACGTTCAGTTTAAAGAGGACAGAACAGAAAATGATGATTGTTTCTTAAAAACAGGTTTAATTTGGAAAATTATTTCCCATCTATAAGAAAATCAGACGTTTATAAAGAAAAATAACAGTTCAAATGAATATTTAGCTCCAGTGAGCATGAAGCCCTGGTTCATGTAAGAAGCTGAATATTGAATAGTGAGGTGAGGTTTTCAGTCAGCTGTCAGTCACAGTGTGAGATTAAATTCTGACAAGATTATTTTTGGGAGAGGAGCTCAGCTGAGAGTCGACTCAGGTGAGACAACAGAGATTATTATTATTATTATTATTATTATTATAGAGGTTTTTACTGTTTAAATTCAGCCCTCGTCAGATTTGTTGAAGGTTCATGTGGAAGAGAACGTCAGCGTCTGTAAAGAAGACACAATAATGTGAAGCAGAAAACATAAAGATATCACTTGATTTGTTGATTTAAATCTATGTCAGGAACGAGCTGCACAGGCAGAAGGTTTTAAGTCTTAAAAAGAATGAACGACAACAAGCTGATGAGACAAACTTTTCTTGTCCAGCGGTTCAAAACTTTTGACAGAAACAAATCAGGTTCAGATCTTCAGCGTCGTCACCGTCAGCAGCTGCACGCTCAAACCTTTCTCATTCCATTAACCTAAATCAGTATTTAAAGGTTTATAAGATTTTTCAACGTTTTTTTCCTTGAAATGAAAAACGTAAATTGCTGCACGTTGTTGTGTCGTTAATGTTCGAGGCAAACTGGGTGTCTGAAAAAAAAAAATCTGAAGATGAACCGTACGAAAAGCAGTGAGGCGGTGATATCAGATCAGTCTAAAAACATTTGAGATTTAAAATAAAACAGGTGTGTGTGTATGTGTGTGTGTATGTGTATGTGAATGCTGAGCTGACCTCAGCTCAGTTTGTGTGGTGGTGTGTCTCATGGTGTGAATGCTGGGACCAGTTACGGTAAACTGGTGTTTGGATCAGACAGCAGACTGAACGTCCAGAGCCGTGAGTTCAAAACTACAACTTTTATTTTGACGCTTTGTTTGAGGCTTTCACTCTGAAACAGCAGAAACAATCCTGCACTTGTGCTCGACAAACTGTTGTTTTAGTGCCTAAAATCCTAAACTGACTTTAAGCACTTGGGTTGCATTTTTAATGTATGAAAAGCGCTATATAAATAAAGCTTGATTGATTGATTGATGAAACTCAGCTGGTTGTTCTGTTTGTAAAAAGGAGCCACCTCAGATTAAAGTTGATGCTGTTTAATTCAAATGATGAGTTTATTAGTGTGAAAAGTGTAAAGAGTGACGCTCTCAAGGTTTTCGGTCAGTCGTCAGTCACAGTGTGAACGTCGGCTCAGATAAGATTATTTTTGGGAGAGGAGCTCAGCTGAGAGTCGACTCAGGTAGGAGACAAATGCATCAATACTTTCACTGTCAAACACCACAATGTTTGACACAAAGTCTTAAAATGTGATTTTTTAACCAAACAGCAACTTTTTCTCGCTGCAAACAGCTGCAGCTGAAAAGATGTCAGCCTGTTTTGAGCCTTTCAACGAGTCGGTCAAACTCTCTTCAAACTGACAAAGCTGCTTTAATGAAGAAAATTCCAAATTCTCTAAATCTCACTTTTTGGGAAATGTGTCTAAAACGTTCTGATCTCTAAATACAGTGAGTTAAATTTCACCTGAACCTGGTCAACACCTGAGAAAAACACAGGATTCTACAGAAGCTCAAACCAGCCGGACGAAAAGAAAGGACATAAAACACTAAAGACAGACGTGAGGGAATGTTTGAGTTACAGGAGTTATAGAATAATGACGTATGACAAAACATCAGTTTACTGAATCTATAAAATCGTCAGTGCTGAGTCAAACTTGTGATTTCATGTTTGTTCATTTGTTTTTCTTTTTAAAGACTGTATTAGTATTTTTCCAGTTCGGTTACTTTGACAGAATAAACTGTCTTGAGTTTGAGTGCGTTTTAGATGTTTGTTGGTAGTTTGGGGTTTTTGCTGAAGTGTTTCCTGCTGTGTGAAAAGTGGAGGAGGACAGAAGTTGATTTTTGGTCGAGGAACTCAACTGACTGTCGAATCAAGTAAGAACTTTGAGACAGAAAATATAAAATGTGTTTGATCTCTGGTTTTAGCTTTCGTCTCTCAGATTGATTTAATCAGTGACCAGCTGGTTCTGAACTTTCTTACTCTGTAGGTTCCTGCGATATACTCTGCTGAACGTCAGACTTTATCCACTGCAGATATTAGAAAAGTGTGTTGGATGTATTCATGAGTGCGAAGCTCATGTTGAAGGTGACCTCTGAGGTTTGGTGCCGTAGTCGTGTCGGTGATCTGAGCAGGTTTGAGTGAATTCACAGTTTAAGTGTGAACGTTGAATTATTTGTCCTCATGAGAAGCTTTGAGGAGTCACGCTGTGTTTTTGTCACGTGTGGTGTTGCTGTGTGACAAGTTCTGGTGTGGATAAAATCCTGTTTGCAGCTGGAGCTGAAGTGACTGTAGACGCCTGTAAGTCTGCTCATGTTTCATGTCTTTGTCCTCGTTCAGCTCATCGTCGTTACTTCACTGAGATTCCTGAACGTCACCTGTCTTTGTCTCTCTGGATCTTAATCTTCTCACTCTGTTTCTCCGTATTTGACGAATCAGTTTAAAAGTTAATCTGATTACTTTTAAACATCATTTTAACGTCAAAGTTTCTGACGTTGTAACTGAACTTTAATTTTCACAGAGACATCAGAGACATGCAGAAGGTTTGTGTGTCTTTCTGTCAATAATTCAAACTCCAGCAAACTGTCTCACCTCCAAAAATACTGATTTTAATGGGCAGTTTCAGTGACCAGAGCTTCATCAGGCAAACTGTTTATTGCTAAATGGTTAAAGACAACCTGCTTTCATTTAAAATAAGATGATAAAAAAGTAAAAACTAAATAAAAGGTTTTTAAAGTTTGCAATAAATGCACAGAAACACTCTTTATGTAAAACAAATAACACACGTGAAGAATTCAGACTGAAAAAACGTTCATCAGTCTTTGTCTAAAACCTTTAAACTGAATTCATGATTCAGTTTTTTAATTCTCTCAAACTCGCGGCTTTTATTTCTCCTCTGAGCTCATGTCTCTTCTTGTCTGTCTCCTTTCACCGTCAGCGTCCTCGCTGTCTTTTGGTTTTAATTCTTAAATGTTCATAAATACAATTCAGCTTTTTCCTGGCATCCAAATATCACTGAATACAAGTCATCAAATAGAAATGTTTCAGCTCAGAAGAATTAAAATAAATTAACATTTAAATTAATGAAACCCTCAGACATCTGTCCTTAAAACACTTCATTCAGCCTGTTATTGAGTCTTTACACCAACTGCTTGGTCAAATTTTGGTGGAGAAACTTCCAGCTTCCCCAAACCTACATTTTGGGAACATGTGCCTAAAACATTTTCATTTCTAAATCTACAACTTTGACTTTTTTAAAGAGAACTGCGGGATTGTATGGAAGCTCAAACCTGCTGGAAAGACAAAAAAAAGTTGCATCACAACTGTAAAAAGTGAAGACAAAGAGATTCTTCAGATGCAACAACGATGTTTAGTTTCTGAGCTGAGTCACAAGTTTTAAAGCTGTTTTACAGTCGACAGTTTGTTGACGATGCAGCGAGCTGCTCGAGGAGGTTTCTGTCACGAGACTCGACACTGTGTGAAATCTGGAGGATTTGACAAAATCCTGTTTGGCTCCGGAACCAAAGTGACCGTCGAGACCAGTGAGTTTGTTTTTGAGAACAGTTTTCTCAACAAATAAAATCTGTCGATAGTTTTCCTACGATTTTAAAAATCAAATCATAAACCTTAAAAATCAAAGTGTCAACAATATAAACTGTTGAAAGACTAAATCTGACCATCACCAACATGTGAGAATACAACAAACATTAAATTAAAGTTTCATCTGGAGAGAAAAATGTTGAGATTATTGATCCAGACGCAAAGCGATCGTAGACTGACCTGCTTTAAACATCTGACACAATATCATGAGACAGGATTTCTGTAACTTGCCTCATTAAAACTTTGATATCATTTTTAAGGTGAGGAAAAAACAATTTCACAACATTTAGATATCGGTCATGTTGAGCTGATCTGAAGTCAGATTTTGTGTGAGAGCAGAAACACTGTGTGACATCATCAGCTGCAGGACGCAGGATTTTATTTGGAGAAGGAACCAAAGTGATTGTCGACAGCAGTGAGTACCTGATGACGTTATTCTGACTTATCAGAATTATCTGATCAATGATATTGATAATTCTTCATAAAGTCCTTTTATAATATTTAATGTTTTATAACTGAGATGCATGTCATCCATCAGAGCCTCAGTTAGAACGTGAAATCTGTCTTTTCATTTGTAAAATGTCCAAAAACTCAAAAGAGCACGAGAAACAAAACAAAACTGGATCTTGATCCTGATGAAGTGTAAATCAAGCGTGTCGTCACTAAAGATCAACATTTGAAATATGATATAAACATATGAAATGTACAAACAGCAGCTCTGTTACAATTTAGTCACATTTAAAACTGATGTTTCTCTGAATGAGGTTTGGTTCAGTTCATCACAGCTGAGTTTGTGTCACGCTGCTTCATGTTGTGTGAATGCTGGTTTGGATAAAATTATCTTTGGCAGTGGGACCAGTTTAACCATTGAACCCAGTGAGTACTGACATTGATCATAAATATCATTTATACAAAGCACCTTTGTATGAAAACCAGAATAGTAAAAAGAATATAATAATAAAACGTATCAGGAGGAAAACAGTCAAATGAAAATTAATTTAAAGATTTAAAGAAAAATCACCTTCATCACAAGATATATAATACATCCGAACATTAATCAGGAGCTTGAAGAGTTTGTTCAGTAAATATCACAGTTTACATTTTATTGATAATACATATGAATTATTAATTATGTCAAATGAAAAACAAACTTTTTTTAACTGTAATGTAAAAATGATGTTTTTCTGAATGAGGTTTGGTTCAGTTCATCACAGCTGAGTTTGTGTCACGCTGCTTCATGTTGTGTGAATACTGGGCGAACAGATAAACTCATCTTTGGCAGTGGGACCAGTTTAACCATTGAACCCAGTGAGTACTGATTATTGATCATAAATATAATCTATGTGAGGCGTCTTTAAGTTTTACAGTGTTTTACAGGGAAACATAATGTTTCTATAAACAGTGTCTCTGCTGTCGCTCTCCAGAATTTAAATTGATGTATAAAATATATTTATAATGGAAGAAGCAGTTTATTGTTAAAATAATGTAATAATTCAGGCAAAAGTTTGTGGCCGGGCTCAGTTTATGTTCTGGAGCTTTGTGTTGTGTGAATGTTGGAGGAGGAACAAAGACGATCTTTGGAAGTGGAACCAGATTAAACATTGAAGCCTGTAAGTAGAAATATGAATCATAATTATTTACATGAAGCGTCTTTAATAACAAACTTTAGTGTTTGTTATTAAAGACAAAGAAAGCAGAGCAGAAGGAGCTTTAAAACATTTAGAAATTACGTGTGTGTTAATGTGAAGTTTTACATGTTAAATGTTTTTATTAGATGTGATTAATTCACGTTTTTTTGATATAAAAGATCAGGAAACATTTAAAGCTAAAAGATCTTATTTAGCTTTATTTAATTTAGGTTTATCTAATTTGGCTTATTTAATCCAACTTAATTAAATAGGTTTCTACACTATGGTTAATATAATCTGATTTATTTAATTAGGTTTATTTTCAAATCCGATTTTTTTTTTCAGGTTTATTCAATTCACATTTTATTGAATCCAAGCTAAACTGAGCTGAGACAGAGTTTGAGTTTGTGATTCATCTCTGAGCTTGGATCAGTTTGGATGTGTAACGTGAAGTTGGTTTGCTGAGCGGATCTGACGGGTTTTTGTCGAGCGCTCTCGTGTTGTGTGAGGACTGGTTTGAATAAGATCATCTTCGGCAGTGGAACCAGTTTAACCATTGAACCCAGTGAGTACTGATACACACCATAAATATGACTTATGAGTTTCAGCTGCTGAATAGGTGTTGAACTGTTTTTATCAGATGTGATTAAGTCACGTGACAAACATTTGAACCAACACACCCGTCATGACAGGTTTATTTAATCCAGGTTTGACCAAACTGAGCTGAGTTAGGTTTGAATCCACAGGTGTCTGAGTGTCTGATGTCGTTTTCTCTGTTATATTCAGTATTTACGGTGTTAGTGAGTTTGAGTCTGTGTGAAGTGGAGTCGGTCTGCTGAGTGGATCTGAGGGGTTTTTGTTGAGCGCTGTCGTGCTGTGTGGACACTGGTGGACGAGAGAAACTCATCTTTGGCTCTGGCTCTCTGTTGGCGGTTCAGTCCAGTAAGTCTCATCTTCTGCTTTATGTTTTCACATGGAAGTCATCAGTGAGGAGTGAACAGTGATGGAGACGATGTCTTGGACTCCTCAGGCTCGTAAAGTCGAACACAACTCAGTGTCATGTTGTCAGAGTGAGTCAGTCAGGTTTGTATAGTGCAGCCTCAGACTGTGTGACGTATGGCTCGGGTAGTAATAAGATCGTCTTTGGCGGCGGCACCAAACTTCATGTTCATGACAGTAAGTTGAATCTTTTTCATTGTGTTGATAAAACCTGACGGCAGGAAACTGATGAGCTGCATCAAAGGTTCCTTTAAAGTTGAGGAGCGACAGCTCGGGAGAGTTGGGTCCAGTTCTTAATGAGTGGATACGCAGGGGAGGAAAAAATCAGTACAGCATAGTATCATGATATTTTCATGTGGTGATGTCGTCTCCATTCAGAGACGCTCAGTATTGATTTTTTTAAAAAATGCTATAAATGACTGATATTGCAAATACAAATGAAGCTTTTGTTGCCCACTGGAATAATTAAAGGAAACATTTTCTCAGATTCATTTTGCTGCAATAGAAATGATTTGTTTGTGACATGAACAGACAGGAAACTTTGTCTTTGAGATAAAACAGATGAGTCAAAGTTTCCATTTACAGATGTAAAAAGGTCATAATGTGCAATATGTCACAATATATGTCATCACAATACTCAGCATATCACAAAGTGTTTAATATCACAATAATATGGTATCGTAAAGCCTCTAACAGATATCACCATGAAACTTCTCCAGTTGATAACTTAGATTAAAACAGTTATTTTTTACTTTACTAGTTTTATGAAATGTTATGTTTTGATATGAAAATGATGCATTATCTCATTAAATATGAGCTGATGTTTCTACATTTTGAGAACAGAAATCTGATCACTGGATAAAGTTAGGTTCAAGATTCTTCAAAAGTCAAAAGTTGTTTCTCTTTTCATCACTCCGTCTGCCGTCAACAGCCATGAAAAATCCATTTCTGCCATATTTTTGGGAATAAAAAGTTCTATAAATCAGACTGTGAAAGATATATGAACAAACCATTCTGTAAAAACCTTCCGAATATAAACAGGAATCAAGCTGGAACATTTGGTGGATTTAAGTGTCACTGAAGTGGAGATATTTGCATCAGAGTCAAAACGTATTTTGAGAAAACGGCCTGAAACTATATGGATTATAAAAGTCAAACAAAAGACACTGGACTGGGTTAAAAATGTGACTAACAGATATCACCATGAAACTCCCTCAGCTTATTGCTCACAGTAAGCCAGTTATGTTTTGTATTACAAGTTTTCTGAAAAGCCATGTTTAAATTAGTAAATTATCCAATTAAATGTGTTTGTGTACATTTCAGAAACATTTTATGGAAGCAAAATCGACCAAAATCTCAAAATTGACAAGCAGATGACAAAACTGTATTTTCACCTGAGGGGTGTCTGCAGAGTTTTCCTGTTCATAATAATCAGAACATTAAACAGTGACAGAAGATCAGTCAACTGTTTCAGTATCATTTACCATTTACTGAAAAAACAACAAATATTAAAAAACATGAACAACGAAAGTTTAAATTTTTGTTTTTTTTATGAGCAGAAAATGTTGAAAGATTGATTTCATTATAATAATCAATTACATCAACTGATCAACATATTAATCAGCAGCAGGACACTGAAACACTTCATCAATTAAAGAAAAAATATTTTTAGGTTAAAATTCAGTATTTTTACTGTAAATTTATTTTAAATCCGAACAGAAGCTGGAATCAGTGAGTCAAATCCTAAATGTATGAGTTTGTGTCACGCTGCTTCATGTTGTGTGAATACTGGGAATCCAAATAAGCTCATCTTTGGCAGTGGGACCAGTTTAACCATTGAACCCAGTGAGTACTGATTATTGATCATAAAAGTCTTACATATGGAGCATCTTTAAAAACCAGCTTGTTTTACAGGAGTGATCCAGTAACTGATAAAAGAAAGAAATACTGGAATAGAAATGATTCAGTTCATTCATTCATCTTTTTCTTCAGCCTCACAAAATTAACACAAAGTAGAAAATAATTCAATCTTCATATCGAGAATCAAACCTCATTTTATTCGTAACAAATATCTACAGTCTGGATTTGTTTTGAATCAAAGTGTGTTTTATACGCAGCAGGTATGAAAGAGTTACGCCAAATCTCAAATGTAAAAATGATGTTTTTCTGAATGAGATTTGGTTCAGTTCATCACAGCTGAGTTTGTGTCACGCTGTTTCATGTTGTGTGTATACTGGGAATCAAAAGATCATCTTTGGCAGTGGGACCAGTTTAACCATTGAACCCAGTGAGTACTGATTATTGATCATAAACATATAGTAAGTGGAGCGACTTTAAGAACAAACATGAACTGTGTTTCACATTTAAAAAGGCAGAATGAACAGCTGCTGATGGTGACTGAATCTTTTGACTCTTCAGGTTCATTAAATCAACACAAACACTGCCGTCAGGTTGAAAACTTGTATCTCCAAAACGTCAGGAACTAAAACAATGTGTCTTTAGATAACAGCAAAACTGAAGAAGCGTTAAAAAGAAAGATTTAATGAGCTGTTGTTCAAATAATCAAATTCAATAAAGGTTTCTTCAGTATCTCTATAGTAAATATCATTGTTAACATTTTATTTATGATTTATATTAATCAATCATTTTCAATGAAAGAGTGACTTTTTTAACCAGACAGAGGTCTCTGATGTAAAAGAGTTTGTGTCACGCTGCTTCATGTTGTGTGACTGGTGGAAATCAGAATCGACTCATCTTTGGCAGTGGGACCAGTTTAACCATTGAACCCAGTGAGTACTGATTATTGATCATAAAGAGTTTTTATTGCAGTGTATTTAAAGGCAAATTTTACAGCATGATACACACATATTTAAAATAGTTCCATCAGTGTCTCCTCTGCAAAGCAAAGGTCAAAATTTACATTTAGTTTCTAACATATATTTTATTAATGAAGCAGCTTATTGCTGTGATCGTCACGTGAAATGTCTGAAATATAAAAATGAGGATTATATCAGAGAAACAAACTGACAGCATCTGGTTTAATATTCTGAAAGAAGATATTTTAGAACAGATCTAAATATGAAGGTGTAAAATTAATCTGTCAGTTTTCTACATGAGGTTTGGTTCAGTTCATCAGTCAGATGAGTTTGTGTTCTGAAGCTTCATGATGTGTGAATACTGGAAGTAAGATCATCTTTGGCAGTGGGACCAGTTTAACCATTGAACCCAGTGAGTAGGACTGAATATCATAATTATTATCTGTATGAGTAGAAGTTAAAAAAAAAAAGATGGAAATGATTTGTTCGTCTGTTCAGGCTAAAAAAACAAAACAAAGAAATAATAATTCAGTGTGTCAACAAAATGTCAGCAGGAGTCAGTTTTTGGATAAAAAAACAAAAATTAAGAGTTTTAATGAACATTAATGTGATGATAAAGCCAAATTAGTGGATAATGTGTTAATCAGATTAATCAATAGGAAAATTAGAAGTATGATCACTAACATAGGTCACAGACTGATAAACATATTTATATTGATGTGAAGTCTGAATGAGGTTTGGTTCAGTTCATCACAGCTGAGTTTGTGTCACGCTGCTTCATGTTGTGTGAATACTGGAGCTGCAGATAAAATCATCTTTGGCAGTGGGACCAGTTTAACCATTGAACCCAGTGAGTACTGATATACATCATAAATATTATTCATATGAAGAAATGAAAACTTTGCAGTGTTTTACTGGAACATGTATAAAACCAGAATAGTAAAAATATTTTTAATGAAACTCGTCAGGTGGAGAAAAAGGAAAAAACAACCAAAAATTATTAAAAAACACAAAGATTTAAAGTTTTTATGAGCAGAATTGAAAAACCATCTTTATTGGAGTAATAAAATCATCAGTGTATTAATCAGGAGATTCCACATTAAAATATCTTTAACTTTAATATCTCTGTTTCACAGTTAATATCACTATTTACATTTTACTGATCATTCATTATCAATCATTGATTTGAAATGAAACACCAAAACTTTGGTTCAGTTCATCACAGCTGAGTTTGTGTCACGCTGCTTCATGCTGTGTGAATACTGGAGGTGGATATAAGATGATCTTTGGCAGTGGGACCAGTTTAACCATTGAACCCAGTGAGTACTGATTATTCATCATAAACATTATTTATATGAAGAAATGAAAATTCTGTTGTCAGGTGTAAAACATGTTTTTATAAAATGTCAAACAGAGAAAACGTCTCCAGAAAACACCAAAAATAAATAATCGTCCAGATAAAATAAAGACTGAAAGAAGTTACGATTGTTTTAAGCATCATAATTAAAAACATCATCAACAATATCACCATTTACATTTATTCATGTTACATAATAAATCATTTATTTTAAATGAAACACCAACTTTTCTTAACTGGTCAGAAGTCTGAATGTAAAACTGAATGAGGTTTGGTTCAGTTCATCACAGCTGAGTTTGTGTCACGCTGCTTCATGTTGTGTGTATTCTGGAGGAAATAAGCTCATCTTTGGCAGTGGGACCAGTTTAACCATTGAACCCAGTGAGTACTGATTATTGATTATAAACATTATTTATATGAGGCGTCTTTAAAAACAATTGCACAGTGTTTTACTGCAACACATTTAAAACCAGACAAATATGAACAAAACTTGTAAAACATGTTTCTATAAAATGTCAAACTGATGAAACGTCTCCAGAAAACACCAAAATAAATAATCGTCCAGATAAAATAAAGATTGAAAGAAGTTTTTATGAGTTTACGATTGTTTTAAGCATCATAATTAAAAACATCACCAACAATATCACCATTTACATTTATTCATAATACATAACAAATCATTTATTTTAAATGAAACACCAACTTTTCTTAACTGGACAGAAGTCTGAATGTAAAACTGAATGAGGTTTGGTTCAGTTCATCACAGCTGAGTTTGTGTCACGCTGCTTCATGTTGTGTGAATACTGGTGGAGGTCAATACCGACTGATCTTTGGCAGTGGGACCAGTTTAACCATTGAACCCAGTGAGTACTGATATAAATTAAATAAATGATTCACTCGACTCTTCAGACTCATAAAATCAACACAAAGTAGAAAATAATTAATATTTGTCTTTATCATAAAAATCAATGCATCGACTGATTAATCAGAATAATCAATATATGATCCGTGACTATGAAAACATTTAGTTTAAACTGTACAGTAAATATCAAGATTGACACATTTATATTGGTTATTTGTTTTAAATAAAAACTAAAAAAAAACATGTCTTATTGGTGTAACTGGGATGTAACCATTCCAGTTCATCACAGCTGAGTTTGTGTCACGCTGCTTCATGTTGTGTGAATGCTGGGAATAAGATCATCTTTGGCAGTGGGACCAGTTTAACCATTGAACCCAGTGAGTACTGATACACATCATAAATATTCATATGAAGAAATGAAAACTTTGCAGTGTTTTACTGGAACATGTATAAAACCAGAATAGTAAAAATATTTTTAATGAAACTCGTCAGGTGGAGAAAAAGGAAAAAACAACCAAAAATTATTAAAAAAACACAAAGATTTAAAGTTTTTATGAGCAGAATTGAAAAACCATCTTTATTGGAGTAATAAAATCATCAGTGTATTAATCAGGAGATTCCACATTAAAATATCTTTAATATCTCTGTTTCACAGTTAATATCACTATTTACATTTTACTGATCATTCATTATCAATCATTGATTTGAAATGAAACACCAAAACTTTGGTTCAGTTCATCACAGCTGAGTTTGTGTCACGCTGCTTCATGTTGTGTGAATACTGGAGGTGGGAATAAGCTCATCTTTGGCAGTGGGACCAGTTTAACCATTGAACCCAGTGAGTACTGATTATTCATCATAAACATTATTTATATGAAGAAATGAAAATTCTGCAGTGTTTTTTTACACATACAAAAAACAGAACAGTAAATATATTTTAATCAAACTGATAGTTTTCTGTGCTGCACTGTCGTCAGGTGTAAAACATGTTTCTATAAAATGTCAAACTGATGAAACGTCTCCAGAAAACACCAAAATAAATAATGGTCCAGATAAAATAAAGACTGAAAGAAGTTATTATGAGTTTAAATCATCTTTAGCATCATCACAGTGTTTTACTGCAACACATAAAACCATTTAAAACACAGTTATCTGTGCTGCTCTGTCGTCAGGTGGAAAACAGTCTTTGGAAAAAAATCATTTTTAAAACAACAAAGATTAAAAGTTTTAATGAGCAGAAATTGTTGGAAAATCATGTTTATAATATTAATAAAATACATCAGTGTATTAATCAGGAGCTCGAACATTAAAGCAGTTTGTTCAGTATCTATATTGTACAGTAAATATCACCATTTACACCTTTATAAAATAATACATCATTATTATTATTTATAATAAAACACTAACTTTAGTCTGAATGTAAAACTGAATGAGGTTTGGTTCAGTTCATCACAGCTGAGTTTGTGTCACGCTGCTTCATGTTGTGTGAATACTGGTGCAAATCAATACCGACTGATCTTTGGCAGTGGGACCAGTTTAACCATTGAACCCAGTGAGTACTGATTATTGATCATAAACATGATTCATACGAGGCGTCTTTACAGCGTTTTACTGAAATACACACAAACCCAGGACAGCAGGTCACAAAAGACTGAACACAATCTTGTAATGAACTCTGCTGAGATTCAAGTCTGTATCTGCAGACTGTCAACTTTTCAAAATCTAAACAAACAAACAAACAAACAAACAAACACACTCACATCCAGCTTGATGGTTAAATTGTCCAGACAGTGGTCAGTGTGACAGCTCTGCTCAGTTACTACATTTACATCTCATTAATAATTTATGATAGATTTTTATTTTTAATTAAGAAAACGTGAAATAAAATCCTCCTGACAGAAGAGTCAAACATTAAAACAGATGTTTTTCTGAATGGAGTTTGGTTCAGTTGGTCGCTGCTCAGTTTGTGTCCTGATGCTTCGTACTGTGTGACTAACAATGAGAAGATCATCTTTGGCAGTGGGACCAGTTTAACCATTGATCCCAGTGAGTACTGATTATTGATCATAATCACTGTTAATGTGCAACAGAGACAACAATAACTCGCTCGAACTTCTTCATCCTAATAATTATAATAATCATAAATACATCAAAGAATCATAATGTATTAATTAGAGGATCAACACTGAAACACTCAGTTTAGTCTCGTTTAGTTTATTAGTTTCTAGTATCGTGGACAATCCCAATTAATTGACTGTAGAAATAACAGAACAGTACATTACATCACATTCATTAAAAAGGGAGAGTTAAGACTGAGGAGAAAAAGATAGATCAGTAAAGACAAAAAAGAACAGTAAAACATCGGTGTCTATTATAATTTACATTTTATTTATAGTGTTAACGTAAAAAAAAGTTCAGTTCATCAGTCTGAGTTTGTGTCACAGTGTTTCATGTTGTGTGAATGCTGGTGGAGGTACAGCTAAGATGATCTTTGGCAGTGGGACCAGTTTAACCATTGAACCCAGTGAGTACTGATATAAATCATGAATTGAGTTTGAATTTTATCAGCACACAAGATGTGATCAATACAAGTATATAAAATCAAACATAGCAGAGATAGTTCAGGAGAGGTCAGAAACATTTGTTCAGTATATTGTATATAGTATATATAATATTTGTTCTATATTGTACAGTAAATATCACCATTTACACCTTTATAAAATAATACATCATTATTATTTTTTATAATAAAACACTAACTTTAGTCTGAAATGTAAAACTGATGTTTTTCTGAATGAGGTTTGGTTCAGTTCATCACAGCTGAGTTTGTGTCACGCTGCTTCATGTTGTGTGTATTCTGGAGGTCAAAAGATGATCTTTGGCAGTGGGACCAGTTTAACCATTGAACCCAGTGAGTACTGATATAAATTAAATAATGATTCACTCGACTCTTCAGACTCATAAAATCAACACAAAGTAGAAAATAATTAATATTTGTCTTTATCATAAAAATCAATGCATCGACTGATTAATCAGAATAATCAATATATGATCCGTGACTATGAAAACATTTAGTTTAAACTGTACAGTAAATATCAAGATTGACACATTTATATTGGTTATTTGTTTGAAGTAAAAAAAATAAAAAAAACATGTCTTATTGGTGTAACTGGGATGTAACCATTCCAGTTCATCACAGCTGAGTTTGTGTCACGCTGCTTCATGTTGTGTGAATGCTGGATATAAGCTCATCTTTGGCAGTGGGACCAGTTTAACCATTGAACCCAGTGAGTACTGATTATTGATCATAAATATTATTCATATGAAGAAATGAAAACTTTGCAGTGTTTTACTGCAACACATTTAAAACCAAAGCAACAAAAATATTTTAATCAAACTGATAGTTTTCTGTGCTGCACTGTCGTCAGGTGTAAAACATGTTTCTATAAAATGTCAAACTGATGAAACGTCTCCAGAAAACACCAAAAATAAATAATCGTCCAGATAAAATAAAGACTGAAAGAAGTTATTATGAGTTCAAATCATCTTTAGCATCATCACAGTGTTTTACTGCAACACATAAAACCAGAATAGTAGAAAAAATATGAATAAAATTCACAGTTATACTCAAGTAATATCACCACTTACATTTGATTTATTTTATACATTAATAATCCATTATCTTAAATGCATATAGTGACTTTTCTTAACTGGACAGAAGTCTGAATGTAAAAGTGATGTTTTTCTGAATGAGGTTTGGTTCAGTTCATCACGGCTGAGTTTGTGTCACGCTGCTTCATGTTGTTTGAATACTGGTGGAGCTGCAAATAAGCTCATCTTTGGCAGTGGGACCAGTTTAACCATTGAACCCAGTGATGATTCAGTTCATTCATTCATCTTTTTCTTCAGCCTCACAAAATTAACACAAAGTAGAAAATAATTCAATCTTCATATCGAGAATCAAACCTCATTTTATTCGTAACAAATATCTACAGTCTGGATTTGTTTTGAATCAAAGTGTCATTATTTTATTTAGCAGGTATGAAGATAAAAATCTCAAATGTAAAAATGATGTTTTTCTGAATGAGGTTTGGTTCAGTTCATCACAGCTGAGTTTGTGTCACGCTGCTTCATGTTGTGTGAATACTGGTGGAGCTGCAAATAAGCTCATCTTTGGCAGTGGGACCAGTTTAACCATTGAACCCAGTGAGTACTGATTATTGATTATAAATGTCTTACATATGGAGCATCTTTAAAAACCAGCTTGTTTTACAGGAGTGATCCAGTAACTGATAAAAGAAAGAAATACTGGAATAGAAATGATTCAGTTCATTCATTCATCTTTTTCTTCAGCCTCACAAAATTAACACAAAGTAGAAAATAATTCAATCTTCATATCGAGAATCAAACCTCATTTTATTCATAACAAATATCTACAGTTTGGATTTGTTTTGAATCAAAGTGTGTTTTATACGCAGCAGGTATGAAAGAGTTACGCCAAATCTCAAATGTAAAAATGATGTTTTTCTGAATGAGGTTTGGTTCAGTTCATCACAGCTGAGTTTGTGTCACGCTGTTTCATGTTGTGTGAATGGTGGAGGTGCAACTAAGATGATCTTTGGCAGTGGGACCAGTTTAACCATTGAACCCAGTGAGTACTGATATAAATCATGAATTGAGTTTGAGTTTTATCAGCACACAAGATGTGATCAAAACAAGTATATAAAATCAAACATAGCAGAGATAGTTCAGGAGAGGTCAGAAACATGAAGGGCCTGATGTGAAAAGCTTGTCACTAGAGTTTAAATATTTCTGTCCTAAACATGAGAATAAAACAGACAGAACAAGAAAATATAATAATCATAAATGAACTAACACATTAACTATTGTACAGGTGTTTCAGCATATTATTAAACATGATTCATACGAGGCGTCTTTACAGCGTTTTACTGAAATACACACAAACCCAGGACAGCAGGTCACTTGTAATGAACTCTGCTGTCACATTAAAGTCTGTTTCAGAATCGAAGAAAACAGTTTTGGTATCAAACCAAGAAAGCTCAAAGTTTTCTGCACTTAACGCAGTTTGTAATGAACATCATCAGTGTGAGAGCACTGCTCCACCATCTCCACCGTACACATAGAAGATTTACATTTGATTAATAATTCAGACTTTATTTATTTTTAATTTAAGCAGTGTCTTGTCGTTGTGACTAAAGTGTCAAACTGTGAAGTCTCAAATGTAACATAAAAATAAATAATCGTCTGGCTCAGTCTGACTGGAGGCAGTTCATGTTGTTCAAATACTTGTGAATACTGGGAATCAGAAGTTCATCTTTGGCAGTGGGACCAGTTTAACCATTGAACCCAGTGAGTACTGATTATTGATCATAAATATTATTCATATGAAGAAATGAAAACTTTGCAGTGTTTTACTGGAACACATATAACACCAGAATAGTAACAATATTTTTAATGAAACTTATCAATCATTGATTTGAAATGAAACACCAAAACTTTGGTTCAGTTCATCACAGCTGAGTTTGTGTCACGCTGCTTCATGTTGTGTGAATACTGGGAATCAGAAGTTCATCTTTGGCAGTGGGACCAGTTTAACCATTGAACCCAGTGAGTACTGATTATTGATCATAAACATTATTTATATGAAGCATCTTTAAACACAAACTTTACAGTGTTTTACTGCAACATATTTAAAACCATTTAAAACACAGTTATCTGTGCTGCTCTGTCGTCAGGTGGAAAACAGTCTTTGGAAAAAGACACAAATGAAAAATCTTTCTTTTTCGAGCTGAAATCATGTTTATAATATTAATAAAATACATCAGTGTATTAATCAGGAGCTCGAACATTAAAGCTGTTTATTGTACAGTAAATATCACCATTTACGGGTTCATGTCATTGGTTCGACTGTCCGCGGTGCTGAACGGCTCGCGGCGGGCGTATGGTGCGCCGTGGCCGGCTTGAGGTGGAGCAGGCTCATGGTTTATGTGTTTGTCACTTTCTTTTTCATTTTAACCCACACCATGATCTTTTCCTGACCCTAACCAAGTGGTTTTCGTGCCTAAACCTAACCAGACCTTAACCACAGGGCATGATGATGATTTCGGAACGGACTTAGGAACAATGAGTTTAATATGGTCGGAACAATGGGCTGTCGAACCAATGGGCAGTTCCCACCATTTACACCTTTATAAAATAATACATCATTATTATTATTATTTATAATAAAACACTAACTTTAGTCTGAATGTAAAACTGAATGAGGTTTGGTTCAGTTCATCACAGCTGAGTTTGTGTCACGCTGCTTCATGTTGTGTGAATATTGGTGCAGGTGCAAATAAGATGATCTTTGGCAGTGGGACCAGTTTAACCATTGAACCCAGTGAGTACTGATTATTGATCATAAACATTATTTATATGAAGAAATGGAAACTTTGCAGTGTTTTACTGGAACATGTATAAAACCAGAATAGTAAAAATATTTTTAATGAAACTCGTCAGGTGGAGAAAAAGGAAAAAACAACCAAAAATCATTAAAAAAAACACAAAGATTTAAAGTTTTTATGAGCAGAACTGAAAAACCACCTTTATTGGAGTAATAAAATCATCAGTGTATTAATCAGGAGATTCCACATTAAAATATCTTTAACTTTAATATCTCTGTTTCACAGTTAATATCACTATTTACATTTTACTGATCATTCATTATCAATCATTGATTTGAAATGAAACACCAAAACTTTGGTTCAGTTCATCACAGCTGAGTTTGTGTCACGCTGCTTCATGTTGTGTGAATACTGGTGCAGGTGCAAATAAGATGATCTTTGGCAGTGGGACCAGTTTAACCATTGAACCCAGTGAGTACTGATTATTGATCATAAACATTATTTATATGAAGAAATGGAAACTTTGCAGTGTTTTACTGGAACATGTATAAAACCAGAATAGTAAAAATATTTTTAATGAAACTCGTCAGGTGGAGAAAAAGGAAAAAACAACCAAAAATCATTAAAAAAAACACAAAGATTTAAAGTTTTTATGAGCAGAACTGAAAAACCATCTTTATTGGAGTAATAAAATCATCAGTGTATTAATCAGGAGATTCCACATTAAAATATCTTTAACTTTAATATCTCTGTTTCACAGTTAATATCACTATTTACATTTTACTGATCATTCATTATCAATCATTGATTTGAAATGAAACACCAAAACTTTGGTTCAGTTCATCACAGCTGAGTTTGTGTCACGCTGCTTCATGTTGTGTGAATACTGGAGGTGGGAATAAGCTCATCTTTGGCAGTGGGACCAGTTTAACCATTGAACCCAGTGAGTAGAACTGAATATCATGATTAATATCTGTATGAGTCTTTAACACAAACTTTAACCTGTGTGCTGTGAATACAAAGAAAACCGGAGTAGAAGTTAAAAAAAAAAAAAAGATGGAAATGATTTGTTCGTCTGTTCAGGCTAAAAAAAACCAAAGAAATAATAATTCAGTGTGTCAACAAAATGTCAGCAGGAGTCAGTTTTTGGATCAAAAAAAACAAAAATTAAGAGTTTTAATGAACATTAATGTGATGATAAAGCCAAATTAGTGGATAATGTGTTAATCAGATTAATCAATAGGAAAATTAGAAGTATGATCACTAACATAGGTCACAGACTGATAAACATATTTATATTGATGTGAAGTCTGAATGAGGTTTGGTTCAGTTCATCACAGCTGAGTTTGTGTCACGCTGCTTCATGTTGTGTGAATACTGGAGCTGCAGATAAGCTCATCTTTGGCAGTGGGACCAGTTTAACCATTGAACCCAGTGAGTACTGATTATTGATCATAATGATTATTAATAAGGTTCATCTTGTATGTTACACACTACATTCACTCGACTCTTCAGGCTCGTTAAATCTGCACAAAATACAAAATAATAAATACTTGTCTTTGTTATAATCAATAAATATATCAGCTCAGTCAGAATCAAAGGTGTTCGGGATCTGCTGTACAGTAACCAGACATTTTATTTCTAATATATTTATAACAGACATTTATTTCTATTGAAAACATCTTATTCATTAACTGCACTGTTATTCATCAGTCAGAAGCCTCAGCTGTTAAATTTATAGTTTATTAAATGAGGTTTGGTTCAGTTCATCACAGCTGAGTTTGTGTCACGCTGCTTCATGTTGTGTGTATTCTGGGAATAAGATCATATTTGGCAGTGGGACCAGTTTAACCATTGAACCCAGTGAGTACTGATTATTGATCATAAACATTATTTATATGAGGCGTCTTTAAACACAACTGTACAGTGTTTTACTGCAACACATTTAAAACCAGACAAATATGAACAAAACTTGTAAAACATGTTTCTATAAAATGTCAAACTGAGAAAACGTCTCCAGAAAACAGAAGTCTGAATGTAAAACTGAATGAGGTTTGGTTCAGTTCATCACAGCTGAGTTTGTGTCACGCTGCTTCATGTTGTGTGAATACTGGTGGAGGTCAATACCGACTGATCTTTGGCAGTGGGACCAGTTTAACCATTGAACCCAGTGAGTACTGATTACTGATCATAAACATGATTCATACGAGGCGTCTTTACAGCGTTTTACTGAAATACACACAAACCCAGGACAGCAGGTCACAAAAGACTGAACACAATCTTGTAATGAACTCTGCTGAGATTAAAGTCTGTATCTGCAGACTGTCAACTTTTCAAAATCTAAACAAACAAACAAACAAACAAACAAACACACTCACATCCAGCTTGATGGTTAAATTGTCCAGACAGTGGTCAGTGTGACAGCTCTGCTCAGTTACTACATTTACATCTCATTAATAATTTATGATAGATTTTTATTTTTAATGAAGAAAATGTGAAATAAAATCCTCCTGACAGAAGAGTCAAACATTTAAACAGATGTTTTTCTGAATGGAGTTTGGTTCAGTTGGTCGCTGCTCAGTTTGTGTCCTGATGCTTCGTACTGTGTGACTAACAATCAGAAGATGATCTTTGGCAGTGGGACCAGTTTAACCATTGAACCCAGTGAGTACTGATTATTGATCATAAACATTATTTATATGAAGCATCTTTAAACACAAACTTTACAGTGTTTTACTGCAACACATTTAAAACCATTTAAAACACAGTTATCTGTGCTGCTCTGTCGTCAGGTGGAAAACAGTCTTTGGAAAAAGACACAAATGAAAAATCATTTTTAAAAAAGTTTTTTTCGAGCAGAAATCATGTTTCTAATATTCATAAAATACATCAGTATATTAATCAGGAGTTCAAACATTAAAGCAGTTTGTTCAGTATCTATATTGTACAGTAAATATCACCATTTACACCTTTATAAAATAATACATCATGATATTAAACTCAATTTAGTCTGAAATTTAAAAATGACATTTTTCTGAATGAGGTTTGGTTCAGTTCATCACAGCTAAGTTTGTGTCACGCTGCTTCATGTTGTGTGAATACTGGAAACACAAAAAGGCTCATCTTTGGCAGTGGGACCAGTTTAACCATTGAACCCAGTGAGTACTGATTATTGATCATAAATAGTTTTTATTGCAGTGTATTTAAAGGCAAATTTTACAGCATGATACACACATATTTAAAATAGTTCCATCAGTGTTTCCTCTGCAAAGCAAAGGTCAAAATTTACATTTAGTTTCTAACATATATTTTATTAATGAAGCAGCTTATTGCTGTGATCGTCACGTGATCATTCAGGCAGAAGTCTGAAATATGGGCTAAAACAAATGACAACAATTCATGTAATATTCTGACAGCAGCTTTGTAAAATCAGTTCTCAATATTGAGCGGTAGTATTAATTACTGACATAGATCATAAACATTATTTATATCTTCAGAAGTGTTGGAAGAGAAAAAAAGATCAGTAGTTGTATTCAGCTGTTTTGATGTATGAACTCCTGCTGATCATGATGATCATGAAAGTTGAGAATAACTCAGTGTATCACAAAAACTTGTATTCCTAAATGTCAATATCAAACAAACTGAGGAAACTGAAGATGCTTTTATCAAAACTAATTCTAATAAATAATCAACCAGACAAATGTTAAAGAAAAGCATCACTAAAACAGTTGATTCGATATCGCCATAGCAATTATTAGAATCTACATATTATATTTGATATATTACTTCAATGTGCTAATATAACAGCCTATTTTTTATGACGGAACCGAAGCTACAAAATCTTAAATGTAAAAATTATGTTTTTCTGAATGAGGTTTGGTTCAGTTCATCACAGCTGAGTTTGTGTCACGCTGCTTCATGTTGTGTGAATGCTGCTGGAGGTGCAGCTAAGATGATCTTTGGCATCTTTGGGACCAGTTTAACCATTGAACCCAGTGAGTACTGACATAGATCATAAATATTATTTGTATGAAGAAATGAAAATTCTGTCGTCAGGTGTAAAACATGTTTCTATAAAATGTCAAACAGAGAAAACGTCTCCAGAAAACACCAAAAATAAATAATCGTCCAGATAAAATAAAGACTGAAGGAAGTTATTATGAGTTTACAATTGTTTTAAGCATCATAATTAAAAACATCAGTGTACTAAAATATTTTGATGAATACAACTATTGTACAGTAATATCACCATTTACATTTTATTGATAATATATGCTAATAATCAATTATTTTAAATGAAACACCAATTTCTTTCTTAACTGGACAGAAGTCTGAATGAGGTTTGGTTCAGTTCATCACAGCTGAGTTTGTGTCACGCTGCTTCATGTTGTGTGAATGGTGGGAATCAAAAGATGATCTTTGGCAGTGGGACCAGTTTAACCATTGAACCCAGTGAGTACTGATTATTGATCATAAATAGTAAAACAGAACAGTTAAAAATAAAATGTCAAACTGAGAAAACATCTCCAGAAAACACCAAAATAAATAATCGTCCAGATAAAATAAAGACTGAAAGAAGTTATTATGAGTTTACGATTGTTTTAAGCATCATAATTAAAAACATCATCAACAATATCACCATTTACATTTATTCATAATACATCATAAATCATTTATTTTAAATGAAACACCAACTTTTCTTAACTGGACAGAAGTCTGAATGTAAAACTGAATGAGGTTTGGTTCAGTTCATCACAGCTGAGTTTGTGTCACGCTGCTTCATGTTGTGTGAATACTGGTGGAGGTGGATATAAGCTCATCTTTGGCAGTGGGACCAGTTTAACCATTGAACCCAGTGAGTACTGATATAAATTAAATAAATGATTCACTCGACTCTTCAGACTCATAAAATCAACACAAAGTAGAAAATAATTAATATTTGTCTTTATCATAAAAATCAATGCATTGACTGATTAATCAGAATAATCAATATATGATCCGTGACTATGAAAACATTTAGTTTAAACTGTACAGTAAATATCAAGATTGACACATTTATATTGGTTATTTGTTTGAAGTAAAAAATAAAAAAACATGTCTTATTGGTGTAACTGGGATGTAACCATTCCAGTTCATCACAGCTGAGTTTGTGTCACGCTGCTTCATGCTGTGTGAATGCTGGAGTTGGGAATAAGCTCATCTTTGGCAGTGGGACCAGTTTAACCATTGAACCCAGTGAGTACTGATTATTGATCATAAACATTATTTATATGAAGCTTCTTTCAAGCCAAACTTTTCTGCGTTTTCACACAAAATCAGAACAGAAGATACAAAAGATAAAAAGCGTTCAGCTGAACTCACTGATGATGTTCACATGCACACTCATATTCCACTGTTATTCTGAATATGACAGTAATCTGAATTTAATACAGGTCGTGTAAACAGCATAATCTCTTTGCATATTTCAGCTGCCTTCTGAATGTTTTATCTGCAGATTAAGACATTTGGGCTATGCTCAGGAGCATTATTTGGACGTGTGTACGGCTCATCCGGAGTCCAGTTTCTCAGACTGGTGTAGAGACGCACGCTCAAAACAAAAGCCCACATTTCTTGTTGGAAGAAACTTTGTGACAGACTTGGATATCAACAGGTTTTTGGATTTATCACAACACCGACCTTTTCAAGGAGGTGACTGAAGGAAGGAAAGAAGGAGGCTGAGTTCACACGGTCCAACAAGTCCAAGTCCTTTTCTATAATCTGACGTCATAATCAACATGTTAGAACGCGTTCATCCGCACAGCTGCATGAAAACAGGAATATTAGTAGAATATTCATTTTCAGACGACGTGAACAGCTCAGTGGGAATATTGTTTGTTTGTTTATTTTTAAAAAGGGCCAACTGACATATTTGTAACATGTAACTGCGCTCAGTAACAATCACAATCATCAAAAACTGAAAAAGTAAATCACACTCATCAGTTTATTGGTCAGGAATATATCAATACTGAAACAGTTTGTTCAGTTAACTTGAGGCTGTAGATGTTTTTCAGACTGAAGTCTCAAATGTCAAAATTCTGTTTTTGTAAATGAGGTTTGGTTCAGTTCATCACAGCTGAGTTTGTGTCACGCTGCTTCATGTTGTGTGAATACTGGAGGTGCAAATCAATATAAGATCATCTTCGGAGGTGGAACCAGATTAAACATTGAATCCAGTAAGTGCTGATATTGATCATGAATATTATTTACACGAAGCATTTTCTGGCACAAGTAAAAATAGCGAATAGAAACACAATAAATGAGGAGATTAATACATAAGAAAAAAATATAAAGATGGCATATGGCTGCAGTTTTTTTTTTATTATAAATTTAGGCAAACTTAGTGTATCATTTATTTAAAATACATTAATTTCATGAACATAAAATATTGTCTCAGTCATATTAATCACAATCACTGAGTGCGTATCGATCGAAGCATCGATGTGTTAATTCAGAGCGTCATTGCTGAAACAGCTCATTCAGTATCTCTGCTGCGCATCATACAGTTTATTTATGACACAGATTTAAGGTACAAATAACTGCACTGTGATCATCAGACACACGTCTCAAATGTATCAATGAACAAGAGAATCATAATGTATTAATTAGAGCATCAACACTGAAACACCCAGTGTCTCTAACGTTAAGTTCATTATTATAATTTACATTTTATTTATAGTGTGAATGTAAAAAATTTCAGCTCATCAGTCTGAGTTTGTGTCACGCTGCTTCATGTTGTGTGACATCTACCAATCCAAATAAGATCATCTTTGGCAGTGGGACCAGTCTAACCATTGAACCCAGTGAGTACTGATATACATCATCGTATAATATAAATAAAACCAGAGTGAGAGGAAACAAGGATTCAAACTTGTAGATATCTGTGTGATTGATGAGTGAACAGCTGCTGTTAGTGATGAAATGATTCACTCGACTCTTCAGACTCATAAAATCAGCACAAAGTAGAAAATAATCCCGTTATATTTATCATGTGTGTTTATAATATGGATTTGTTTCATCAGAATACTGAGTTATTTCTGTAACAGGATCAAAATATTTATGTGTTTTTGTAAATGAAGTTTGGTACATTTCATTTATCTTGTATGTTAAATTATTTTAGCTGGACAGAAGTCTGTAATGTCAAATATGATTTTTAAAAAGGTTCAGTTCATCAGTGCTGAGTTTGTGTCACAGTGTTTAATGTTGTGTGAATGTTGGAAATCAGAATCGGCTCATCTTTGGCAGTGGGACCAGTTTAACCATTGAACCCAGTGAGTACTGATTATTGATCATAAACATTATTTATATGAAGAAATTACAATTCTGCAGTGTTTTTTTACACATACAAAAACAGAACAGTAAATGTATTTTAATCAAACTAATAGTTTTCTGTGCTGCACTGTCGTCAGGTGTAAAACATGTTTCTAAAAAATGTCAAACTGATGAAACGTCTCCAGAAAACACCAAAAATAAATAATGGTCCAGATAAAATAAAGACTGAAAGAAGTTATTATGAGTTTAAATCATCTTTAGCATCATCACAGTGTTTTACTGCAACACATAAAACCATTTAAAACACAGTTATCTGTGCTGCTCTGTCGTCAGGTGGAAAACAGTCTTTGGAAAAAGACACAAATGAAAAATCATTTTTAAAACAACAAAGATTAAAAGTTTTAATGAACAGAATGACTGAAAGAAGTTTTTATGAGTTTACAATTAATAAATCATTTATTTTAAATGA
This sequence comes from Epinephelus fuscoguttatus, assembly GCF_011397635.1. Lineage (NCBI taxonomy): Eukaryota > Metazoa > Chordata > Actinopteri > Perciformes > Serranidae > Epinephelus > Epinephelus fuscoguttatus. Next base: position 41,920,080 of record NC_064766.1, read on the forward strand.
AACACCAACTTTTCTTAACTAGACAGAAGTCTGAATGTAAAACTGAATGAGGTTTGGTTCAGTTCATCACAGCTGAGTTTGTGTCACGCTGCTTCATGTTGTGTGAATACTGGTGCTGCAAATAAGCTCATCTTTGGCAGTGGGACCAGTTTAACCATTGAACCCAGTGAGTACTGATTATTGATCATAAACATTATTTATATGAAGCATCTTTAAACACAAACTTTACAGTGTTTTACTGCAACACATTTAAAACCATTTAAAACACAGTTATCTGTGCTGCTCTGTCGTCAGGTGGAAAACAGTCTTTGGAAAAAGACACAAATGAAAAATCATTTAAAAAAAAACAGCAACAAAGATTAAAAGTTTTAACGAACAGAAATTGTTGGAAAATCATGTTTATAATATTAATAAAATACATCAGTGTATTAATCAGGAGCTCGAACATTAAAGCAGTTTGTTCAGTATCTATATTGTACAGTAAATATCACCATTTACACCTTTATAAAATAATACATCATGATGTTAAGTAATAATAACCAATTATTTAAACTACATTTAGTCTGTAATTTAAAAATGATGTTTTTCTGAGTGAGGTTTGGTTCAGTTCATCACAGCTGAGTTTGTGTCACGCTGCTTCATGTTGTGTGAATACTGGAAACACAAAAAGGCTCATCTTTGGCAGTGGGACCAGTTTAACCATTGAACCCAGTGAGTACTGATTATTGATCATAAATAGTTTTTATTGCAGTGTATTTAAAGGCAAATTTTACAGCATGATACAAACATATTTAAAATAGTTCCATCAGTGTTTCCTCTGCAAAGCAAAGGTCAAAATTTACATTTAGTTTCTAACATATATTTTATCAATGAAGCAGCTTATTGCTGTGATCGTCACGTGATCATTCAGGCAGAAGTCTGAAATATGGGCTAAAACAAATGACAACAATTCATGTAATATTCTGACAGCAGCTTTGTAAAATCAGTTCTCAATATTGAGCGGTAGTATTAATTACTGACATAGATCATAAACATTATTTATATCTTCAGAAGTGATGGAAGAGAAAAAAAGATCAGTAGTTGTATTCAGCTGTTTTGATGTATGAACTCCTGCTGATCATGATGATCATGAAAGTCGAGAATAACTCAGCGTATCACAAAAACTTGTATTCCTAAATGTCAATATCAAACAAACTGAGGAAACTGAAGATGCTTTTATCAAAACTAATTCTAATAAATAATCAACCAGACAAATGTTAAAGAAAAGCATCACTAAAACAGTTGATTCGATATCTCCATAGCAATTATTAGAATCTACATATTATATTTGATATATTACTTCAATGTGCTAATATAACAGCCTATTTTTTATGACGGAACCGAAGCTACAAAATCTTAAATGTAAAAATTATGTTTTTCTGAATGAGGTTTGGTTCAGTTCATCACAGCTGAGTTTGTGTCACGCTGCTTCATGTTGTGTGAATACTGCTGGAGGTCAAAAGATCATCTTTGGCAGTGGGACCAGTTTAACCATTGAACCCAGTGAGTACTGATTATTGATCATCAACATTATTTATATGAAGAAATTACAATTCTGCAGTTTTGTTTTTACACATACAAAAACAGAACAGTAAAAATATTTTAATCAAACTGATAGTTTTCTGTGCTGCACTGTCGTCAGGTGTAAAACATGTTTCTATAAAATGTCAAACTGAGAAAACGTCTCCAGAAAACACCAAAAATAAATAATCGTCCAGATAAAATAAAGACTGAAAGAAGTTATTATGAGTTTACGATTGTTTTAAGCATCATAATTAAAAACATCACCAACAATATCACCATTTACATTTATTCATAATACATAATAAATCATTTATTTTAAATGAAACACCAACTTTTCTTAACTGGACAGAAGTCTGAATGTAAAACTGAATGAGGTTTGGTTCAGTTCATCACAGCTGAGTTTGTGTCACGCTGCTTCATGTTGTGTGAATACTGGAGGTGCAAATAAGATCTTCTTTGGCAGTGGGACCAGTTTAACCATTGAACCCAGTGAGTACTGATTATTGATCATAAACATTATTTATATGAGGCGTCTTTAAACACAAACTTTACAGTGTTTTACTGCAACACATTTAAAACCCTTTAAAACACAGTTATCTGTGCTGCTCTGTCGTCAGGTGGAAAACAGTCTTTGGAAAAAGACACAAATGAAAAATCATTTTTAAAAAAGTTTTTTTCGAGCAGAAATCATGTTTATAATATTAATAAAATACATCAGTGTATTAATCAGGAGTTCAAACATTAAAGCAGTTTGTTCAGTATCTATATTGTACAGTAAATATCACCATTTACACCTTTATAAAATAATACATCATGATATTAAACTCAATTTAGTCTGAAATTTAAAAATGACATTTTTCTGAATGAGGTTTGGTTCAGTTCATCACAGCTAAGTTTGTGTCACGCTGCTTCATGTTGTGTGAATACTGGAAACACAAAAAGGCTCATCTTTGGCAGTGGGACCAGTTTAACCATTGAACCCAGTGAGTACTGATTATTGATCATAAATAGTTTTTATTGCAGTGTATTTAAAGGCAAATTTTACAGCATAATACAGACATATTTAAAATAGTTCCATCAGTGTTTCCTCTGCAAAGCAAAGGTCAAAATTTACATTTAGTTTCTAACATATATTTTATTAATGAAGCAGCTTATTGCTGTGATCGTCACGTGATCATTCAGGCAGAAGTCTGAAATATGGGCTAAAACAAATGACAACAATTCATGTAATATTCTGACAGCAGCTTTGTAAAATCAGTTCTCAATATTGAGCGGTAGTATTAATTACTGACATAGATCATAAACATTATTTATATCTTCAGAAGTGTTGGAAGAGAAAAAAAGATCAGTAGTTGTATTCAGCTGTTTTGATGTATGAACTCCTGCTGATCATGATGATCATGAAAGTTGAGAATAACTCAGTGTATCACAAAAACTTGTATTCCTAAATGTCAATATCAAACAAACTGAGGAAACTGAAGATGCTTTTATCAAAACTAATTCTAATAAATAACATCAACCAGATAAATATTAAAGAAAAGCATCACTAAAACAGTTGATTCAATATCTCCATAGCAATTATTAGAATCTACATATTATATTTGATATATTACTTCAATGTGCTAATATAACAGCCTATTTTTTATGACTTAACCGAAGCTACAAAATCTTAAATGTAAAAATTATGTTTTTCTGAATGAGGTTTGGTTCAGTTCATCAGTGAGTTTGTGTCACGCTGCTTCATGTTGTGTGAATACTGCTGGAGGTGGATCTAAGATCATCTTTGGAAGTGGAACCAGTTTAACCATTGAAACCAGTAAGTGATACATTTATATGGATCACTACAAAATATTTCAGCACAGCACTGATAGTGATATACTTTTATCTCTAAAATATAAACTATTGATGTTTCAGTTTTATCCAGAGTAATCCAAAGGTTTTTAACATCATAATCCTAAATACATTGATAAATGTAGATATTTTAAACACAGTTGGGATCATTGAGTTAGAAGTTTGGTTGACTTCATCACTGAGTTCAAATCAAATTAAATGAACTTTATTTATAAAGTACATTTAAAAACAACTGCAGTGACCAAAGTGCTGTATAGATAAAATAATGACACACAGATATATAACAATATAAAATGCACAGATATATAAAACAGAATAACACCAGTAAGATTAGTGTAAAATTAGAAAATACTAAAATATTAAAACCACTGTGAACAAGCACAGGCCATTGAAAACATATACGTTTTAAGATTTGTGTTAAAAGTGTTGATGGAGGGGCAGTTTGTGTCATGGTGCTTCATGTTGTGTGACTAGTGGAAATCAATTTAGGATTATCTTTGGAAGTGGAACCAGATTAAACATTGAACCCAGTAAGTACTGATATATCTTCATTAATTGCTCTTGTATTTTGGTCTTGCACTGAAAATGCTTCACGTATATAATATTTATGAACTATAATACCGAAAGAAAAAAAAAGAAAAGATATATAGAGACAGGCATGTGTAAAAGTTTAAATGTGTAAATGTGTACAATAAAGGCAAATTTAGTTTGTTATCATAGCACAAAAAAGTTTGGGCGAGGATTTGGGCTGAACGTTCAGTCACATAAATTCATGTAAAATCTGAAAATCTCAAACAAAACAAGCTGAAACTTTACTGAACAGGCATCACAGTAGATTTCTGCTGATAAATGAGCCCAACAGGTTCACAGGTCGTTTTTTAATTACAAAGCTATTTTTATCTTCTTTCTTTGTATCTAAATCACTAACTGACTTTTGGACACTGAATCTAGATGTGAAATTATTATGCATAACAGTGTAGCATTGATACACTGCATAATAAATGAAGTACATTTTTTTAAAGTCACCAGTGTGCTAAAAGTGTGCGAAGATTTCTGTATTCTGAGTTTTCAGAGATGCTGCTCACAAATTTACTGACATGACGAGTGCAAAGTTTTACAAACTAAAAAGTCTTGATTTTCATTAACTGAACAAAAACATGATGATAACGTGAACCAAACTAACCGTTAAACATTTCCCACTGCTGTCACATGTTAGATTTCCATTCTTGGATTCCAAAACTCTTTGTCTGTATTGTCAGTTTTAGTAAATTTTTGTGACTTTGTTTGAAATCGGCTGCTGCAGAGTCAGTGAGGTTTGTGTACTGAGGCTTTGGACTGTGTGAATGCTAACAAGATTATCTTTGGAGGAGGAACCAAACTTCACGTTAATACCAGTGAGTTAAATTCTTTTTCTTTTGTGGTGAAAAATCTGCAAAGATTTTTAAAGCTCCAAGATAAAGTTGACAACCTCAAGTTTCAAAATACTGTACTAACATTCACAAATAGGACATGGAAACAAGATAGAGATTTAAGATGTTGAAGCAACATATAACTTTAATGTTACAAATAATGTAAAAAAGTTTAGCCTTCAAAAAAGATGCACAAAAAAGTCAATGAGCTAACAACATGGTAAGGAAAGGTCTGTAAACTATGGTCTCAAAATTTCCTTAAATTTCCTTTAAACTTAAAGACTGATCAGACTGAGAGCTGTCTTTTTTATATTTGCCAAATTCCCAAAAAAAAGTAGATGTTTTGAAGATAATGTTTCATACAATAAAATTTATCTGCAATTAAAAATTTGTACTAAGAAAATAAGGAGATATTCAGAAGTTGAAAATATTAAATGTTTCTTGAAAAAGAAAATTGATATTTCTGCATTTGATGAGTAAAAATGTTTGAAGGCTTTGATGGACCTCTGAAGGTTTTTGTCCTGTCAGTCTGTACTGTGGGACAAACACCGCCAGAATGACATTTGGAGCTGGAATCAAAGTGACTGTGGAGACACGTGAGTCCGCTTGTCCAAACTATCTGAAATCAATCATTCATATTTACAAAAGAATTGCTCTACTCCACAATTTGATACTAGTCTTCATTAAACAAATTTTGCTGAGCTCTCAGTTACAAACTAATAATGTTGCTTCCAAATCTGCAGATAAAATCTAACATGTGGAAAATGTTAGTTTCCAATTAATAACAAAACTTTAATATCACATTATTGAGTTAATTTCCAATGCACATGTGATCAGCAAACACACAATCTGCACACAGAAAATATATTTATTGGACCATGTGTAAATTTTCAGGACACTGCTGGAGATAACTTCACCCTTTACTTAACTGGCCACAAATACATCAACACATAACAATCTGTGTCTGTAAAGTACAGCTGTTTGCAGATGATGTATTTAAATCCTTTACTGTTTACACTTCCTTTCAACCAGACCAAAGAGCGAAGTGATGACATGAGCTCCTTAAGTGAACTGTGAAATCTAACACTGAAGATGTAGTCTGTTTTTGGTAGTTAAAAAGACATCTAGATGTTTAGGTACTCTGGTTTCTACAGTATCGGTTTGGTGGTAAATTAAAAGTACTAAATATAAACCAACTGATTTAAAGGAACCATCACAAACTGAACAGGAACTTCAATCTGACACTGTATTAATCCTGTTAATGTAACTCGTGATTTATTATATATTTGTCAATTGTTAAATTGACTAATTTATAAAAAAGAAAAGAAAAGTGATTAATGTGTATATCGAACACGGTTCTGAAATGAGTCCGGTTCGGTGGGACAGCAGCCCTGCAGAGTTTATGTAGTGGTGTTTAATGTTGTGTGAATACTGGAACTTACAAGCTGATCTTTGGCTCGGGGATCAAACTCAACGTTGAAGCCAGTAAGTCCACTGAGATTTAAAGTTATCACTCTAAACTTCTGATGATATTATTCTAACACCTTCAGAGATCACATTGTTTTCCTTCATAAATAAAACCGAAACGAGCCGATCTGTTGGATTTAAATTGTTCATGTGATCTTAACTCTTTAAAATGGTGGAAGTTTTATTTTGACTTTAAACACCCCAACTGTCAGTTTGAGTTGAGATTCAGTCCATTTAAAAGCAACCACGATATTTCATTTTTGTTGGGTAAAAAGCTTGCATCCCACATTTTGGTAATTTGTCTCACTGTTCAAATAAATTGAATAATGAAATGCCATTTTCTGCCCCTCACAGTCATACTGACATACTGAATTAGGAAAAACAAACTGTTCGTCTTTTAACTGTATTTGAATGAACTCTTAATGACTACGAATCATCACAGACGTGGCAATAAAAAAATTATTCCAACATGTCACATTAAATAATGATCGGTAAAGGTCTTAAGTCCATATACCACCAAGTCTAATGTAAATTTGTTTTGTTTTTCCTATTGTTTACCAACTGAAATTAGTGTATGTTCACGAAGAAATAGGTGACATAGTTATTGTTCAGATCACATCCACTGTGTGACTCTTACTCTTACTGGAAACTACAAATTAATTTTTGGAGAAGGAACCAAACTAACTGTACAGAGCAGTGAGTATTAAGATTATTATTTTTTAATGGTTCTGATCTTTACATCTTTAACTAAATCTGCTGTTTTCATCATGTAACTTATTATGACTTACTGCCTGAAAATGTAAATGACAGCAAATACAAAAATTCTAATGGGGTGGTGATTTTATATTTAAATATTTTAACAGGAGCTAAAAATGACCTTCACCCGCCATACACTGAACCTTAGATTTAGTGTAGAAAGACAGTCATGTGTTTGGGTATCTTTAATAAGACGCCCACTCAGCAACAGTTGGGGAAGTTATTTTAAATGTTTTCTAATCAGTCTAATAAACTAATAAAAAGAAAAATCACCCACATATAAAATTTAATCTAAATAAAATACAGCTGTTTGCAGATGTTGTGATTATATTTATCAGTGTGAGGTATGTAGTTATTGTTGAGAGCAGAAACACTGTGTGTCTGGCACAGGAGGCACAAAAATATTTTTTGGTGAAGGAATACAGTTGAGTGTTGAATCCAGTGAGTATCATTTTAATTTTTAGATATCAGTCAGTCGAAAGAGTTACCTCTTCATCCCCCCAAATACAGAGTACATTTGCAATATTTAATTAACATGGCTACATGGATTAAATGCCCAAATGTTAAACCCCCAAACATTAAGTCTCTTTGTTGATATACCAGTAACTGATTGTAACCTATTTCTGCTTCAGAAATACCTCTCAGATGTTACATTGATGGTATTCTTAATGCATGACCACTTGGTCCTTGAGACAATAGTCTACTTACTATTTATTTTATTCTGTAATTTGTCTCATAGCATATATATAGATATATATATGTATATAGGCAACTAACATCAGTCTGTATTTTTTTTAAACATTCATATTAAATTTGTCATCTGCAACCCCTGTATCTACACGAGGGAATAGTCAATGTGGTTATTGTTCAGATCACAGCCACTGTGTGACTTCATCTGGAAACTACAAATTATTTTTTGGAGAAGGAACCAAGCTAACTGTACAGAGCAGTGAGTATTAAGATCATTATTTTTTAATGGTTCTGATCTGTACATCCTTAACTAAATCTGCTGTTTTCATCACGTAACTTAATATAACTTACTGCCTGAAAATGTAAATGACAGTAATTACAGTGTCCTAATGTGGTGATGATTTTATATTTCAGCACTAATTTACTAAGAGTTATTTGAATATTTTTACTGGCACTAAAAATTACCTTCACCCACCATACACTGAACTTTCAGGAATTAGGATTGACTAAAAAGAGAGTCAAGTGTCAGGTATCTTGAATAAAATGCCGACTCAGCAACAGTTGGGGAAGCTTCTTTTTTTTTTTAAATGTTTTTTAATGAGTTTAAGGGGTTAACAAAAAGAAAAATCACCCACATTTAAAGTTTTTACCTCATAGCAATGATACATTTTAACTCACATATTTATTTCAAGGATCTTTTAGGTGATAATCTAACATTTGAGACATTAAAGGATAATGTTTTATCTTTATAAAAAATCTACAGCCCAGAATAAGCTAACAGTAAATTTAATCTAAATAAAATACAGCTGTTTGCAGATGATGTGATTATATTTATCAGTGTGAGGTATGTAGTTATTGTTGAGAGCAGAAACACTGTGTGACTGGAACAGGAGGCAGAAAAATATTTTTTGGTGAAGGAATGCAGTTGACTGTTGAATCCAGTAAGTATCATTTTAATTTTTAAAGTATTAATGCTGTATTTAGATATCAGTCAGTCGAAAGAGTTACATCTTCACCCCCCAAATACAGAATGCATTTGCAATATTTGATTTACATGTCTATATGTAGTAAAATGCCCAAATGTTAAACCCCCAAACATTACGTCTCTTTGATGATACACCAGTAACTGATTGTAACCTATTTCTGCTTCAGAAATACCTCTCAGATGTTACATTGATGGTATTCTTAATGCATGACCACTTGGTCCTTGAGACAATAGTCTACTTACTATTTATTCTATTCTGTAATTTGTCTCATAGCACCTAAAACAGAAGCTCACAAACAAACAAAATCTAACAAACCATGCAGTGTGCAAGTAAAATAAAATGGGAGAGATGCTCTGTTTAATCCTTTTCCATCTAAAATTTCAAAAACATCTTTTGTTGTGAGCCTGAAAGTCATATTTGTCTGTATTTTTTTTTTAAATATTCACTTATAATATGTCAGCTGTTGCCCTGTATCTGCACGGGGGAATAGTTAATGTAGTTATTGTTCAGATCAGACTGACTGTGTGACTTCATCTGGGAACTGGAAGATTATATTTGGAAAAGGAATCAAACTGACTGTAGAGAGCAGTGAGTATCCAAAATACAAATATTTACAGAATATTTACTTTTTTGTATACACATGATGGTACTGATAAATGTTGTGGTTCTTATTCTTAAATTTAATTACTTTTAAGCCAAATAACAGAAACCTATGTTCTACAGAAATATATCATTTGCCTATCATCGTTTGAAATGTGATTAGAGTAGCTTCAAGAAGAAATAGTCCATGTCTGATCTCCGAGTTTATGCAGTTGGGTTTCTTGTTGTGTGACTAGTTTTGGAAACTCAAAATTCATCTTTGGTTCTGGCACAAAACTCAGAGTGGAATCAAGTAAGTTTCTGTATTCATTTGCAAGAAGTGTTGGTTGACCTGATGCAAATATCTAAACTCAACATTTTCACCTGGTTTTTACTCCACCAAGTTCATGTGTCAGACTCCAGTACTTGTTTAATTTCTTAAAAGCTGCATTATTCTTTACACGTTTCTTTATGAATATGAAAGAGGTTTTACATAAGTCTTTCGTGAAGGATGGAATTAAATCAGCCAGTGTCACTACTGTTGGATGGCATGTTGTGGTGATGGTATTTAGTTTTCAGACAAACTGATGCAGTTACACAAAAAAGGAAAATCGGTTAATTATTGTCCTGTGTGTTCAGTGAAATGTCTCAGGTTTATGATGTTTTTCCTGCACACACTCAATATTTGCAGAGGTCGATTTTCATAAATGGTCCTCAAGGAAACAGTTTTATAACTTTTATATAAACGATAAGATGTGGTGACAGAGCAGCTGCTTGCTAACTATGTTTATGTTGTGGTGTATGTTGGAGTGTGACTGACTCTTCGGCTAAACTTGTCTTTGGTTCAGGAACAAAACTGACTGTCAGCTCGAGTAAGTTAACGTATCTGCATTTGTCATCTGCAAATCTAATTCTGAATCTATCACTTTTACATTTTAGTGCTTTTTTTGCTGAAAATGTTAATTAGAACCGTGTCAGACTCAAACCAGACAAACCATGCAACATAACAGAAAAAGTAAACTACGATCAAAGGGTTTATTTTTGGAACATTTAAGAGATCTATATGAAAATCATTCAGATGTTTTTATAAGAGTTGTGCCCCCCAAAATGTAAACATTTAATAATGGTGATCCAAAAACCCATGGTTTCCCTGTGCTATGAAACCTAATAAACTGCGCTTAAAAAAACAACAACAACAACAAATTGTAACCCTTTTACCTGTAATGTGATTTTAATGATTATTTATGAATTTACTGTAGATTAGCTGCACTTGTTGCTGTTAATTAAGCAGATTTAAGTAGCGACAGTCTCTGTAGTTATTGTCAAGCTTAGATCCATTGTGTGACTTCAGGATCAGGAAACGTTAAAATGCTGCTTGGAGAAGGAACCAAATTAACTGTCGAGACCAGTAAGTTTCAAAAGTTAATGTATTCATGACATAAAATGAATTCAAGCATGTTAGTTGTTCGTGCTAAGACAGGATTTAGTGTAAACACAACATAAAGTCATGCCAATTTAAGTGTTAAATAAAAAAGGGCAATATATGATTTATGTCTCTTAATTTTAATCATTAATATACTCAGTTAGTTGTTACTAACTGGTATAATTGTAATTAGTGTTGATTGAAGCAGAAGGTGTCCATGTAGTTATTGTGCATATCAGATTCACAGTGTGACTACTGGAGGAGGAAACTTGAAACTAATCTTTGGAAAAGGAATCAAACTAATCATAGAAAACAGTGAGTAACTAGAATTCACATAATATGTAAGATAAAATTAATTAGCATGTGTTTGTTGGCCGTTTCTGCTATTTGGTGCCAACACATATTAAAATAAAGCGTGTTATAGCTGGAAATATCAGGACACCAAAATTAATGATACACTTTGATGACAATACTACTAATTGAAAAAGGCGTCACAGTCGTTGATCTGATACGACTCACTGGAAGTAAAATGATAAGTTGTGTGTGGAATTCAGAATGAAAATGTACACACGTTAATCATTTTTAAGGTGATCAAATGATGGCTGTATTGTTTATGAATTTTTGCATCGTTCGTCATCTTTAGAAAACATTGCGATGATCAGCTTAATTTTCACTCTTGAACTTAAAATACTGTCTGCTAATGCTGTCAAAAGGCATTTTTGAGATTAGCCCTTTTCCCCATTGGCACGTAAATCCACATGAGACAGCCAATTATGTCTAAAATACAAATGTGATACAAGTGTTTGCAGATGATCGGTCATTGTTCAGTTACAAATCAGTTATTGCTCTGAGCAGAAACACTGTGTCTGGTACTGGGATAGATTCCTGGAAATTACTTTTTTGGGACGGAATCAAATTAACTGTTGAGGCCAGTGAGTATTGTAATCATTTTATATTTATTTATTTATTATTGGATATTAGCTCCAGTTTTTATTGCAAGTATATGATGAAAATCAGATTGATGGAAGAAAAAAAAAACTATAAACTGAATGTGCATCTTATTCCATATTTATTAATATTCTTATTAATTATGATGGAAGGTAAAGATAATACTTTTAAAGACCAATTCTTCTGAAAGACTGCAAAATATGAATGGACTTTTAGCAGCTAGACAAACACAGAATCACCAAACAAGCTTTTACTTGTTGCTTTTGAGTTAGAATAAGAGTATGACATTTCTCAGACTTACTTACTCAAACGTACATATATTAACTTTGTTGAAAATATAGAAAGTAATAAAAGTCTTCAGTCAAACTAAAAAGTCATCAGGACAAATACTTGCAATATGTTTACACGGGTCAATAAAAATATGCTAATTAAATATGAACATACTTAATGCAACAATCTTATGTTGACCTTGTGTAACGTCTTCTGCGTGACATTCAGAGGGAGTATGTGACTGACAATTGAAAATAGATGATGTTTTAATCGTTTATGAAAATAGAGAGCAGATGCTGAACCTCAAATGGACTCCTTTAAAGTTTAGACGTGAAATTTTAACACATCACAGCACAAGACTTTTCTTATACACACTTTTGTGTCATCACTGGTGGTCTAATTCAGCAGCTTTATTTTTAACTGTTTTATAACCATTTAAATTCTTCAGGGCTCCCTGAAGTTACTGAGTTCATATACACAACCTTCTGAATACATTTAGTCCTCTTCTTCACTGGTCTATCTCTGCATTTATGCGGTTGGATTTGTCACAGTGTGACTGGCTTTGCAGTTGATAAACTCATCTTTGCCTTTGGCACTAAACTGACAGTCGATTCCAGTAAGTACAAGTACATATTATCTCCTTTTCCAGTTTGACATTTTCATTACTCAAATGTCCACTGGAAGCTAAAGTACAAATATATTTTAAATAAAAATGATTTGCAAAAGGCAGTAGCCAACATAAACCATATCACTGATAGCAGCAAAAACCTTAAGTCTACAGTTTTGGTGATTTTCATACTTTCACACTGATGGTTAATGGTCTATGATTCAAGAGTTTTGTAACCCCTTAAATAATCTGTAAAAGCCCTTGCGAAAACAAAAATGACATTTTCAGATGCAAGGCCCTCTGCTGACAAGAGTGATGCAACATGGCGATATAAATAATTGTATTCAAAAAGCATATTTCCATGTATATTTTGCTTTTAGCTTAAAAAAACAACTAAAAAAACAGCATAGCTTCATATGAAACCGCCCATGCAGTAATTGTGCAGATCGGAGTCACTGTGTGACTGCTGGAGGAGGAAACTTTAAACTTCTTTTTGGAGAAGGAACCAAACTAACTGTAGAAACCAGTGAGTATTAAAATTCATATATTGAAAAGGATAAAATTAATTAAACTGTATTTGTTCAATGCTGATGCAAAGGTACTTTTGGCACTGACACAAGTCAAAGTAAAACAATCTGTGGCTATATACATCGAAACAGCTAAATGTCAAACCAATTTTGTATTATTGATATAGCCCGAAATCACAAATTCTCCTTAATGGGCTTTAAATTCAATTAACATTTTGACAAAGTTGGTACTGTTAATTTAAGTAGACATTGCAGTCCTTGATTTGCACATTTTATTAGTTGTATTATTAGATGTAATAAACCCTTTAAAATTATCTAAGTTCTCCCCAGAATTCATAGAAATAAACCTCCCTAGTACATCACTGTCCATGTCTGGGTTTATGTGGTTGGATTTCCCAGAGTGTGACGTACTCTGGAGTATCTAAACTCATCTTTGGATCTGGTGCTAAACTGACAGTTGTCTCCAGTGAGTAAAAATGAAAATATTATTTATTTTTTGATGATTTAATTAATGACCTCAAATCTTGAGTTGCACTGACATCCAGCTAAAACAAGCAGGCTTCACTTAATTCCCCAACATTTGTCATAAATGCTATATGTGTTTTTTTATCTGACAGGAGCAATATAATACGATGATTAGACACAAACAAAATAAAAATCAGAGCATTAAATCCCTTTCAATCGTTTCATTCTAAGATGCATAACTGTTTTTTAGCTGTGAGTACGAATTTCTGTTAAAATAAGGACTTGGTCGAATGTTATTCAGTGTAAATAATTAATATTATGTGATAATTTCCAATTAGAAAGCATCCTAACTTTTACCATTTCTAGTTAGTTGTAATTATTTTAACTTGATGATGAAATAGTCATGTAGTTATTGTTCGAATCAAAACCACTGTGTGACTACTGGAGGAAACAGGAAGAAAATTTTTGGAAAAGGGATCAAATTAACAGTAGAAAGCAGTGAGTATTACGAATTCCAATATTCATGGGTGACTAACCTCTGTTAGTTTGTTCATACCATTTTATATTTATGATTACTGAAAAAAAGCTCCATTCATAATCAACCTGATGATGAAAAAAATAAAAATCTCATAGAGGAGTTAGTTTGCTGCAGGCTTTAGAAATTCAACATAACTAAAAATTATTCTGAATATTTTTAATCGTAATTAATGTTTAATAGAATCATGTATTCAAACAGTTATCAATAGTTTGTCAGTAAAAATTAAACTGTTTGCAGATGATGTGATGTCGTTTATTACTCAGGTTCTTTTTGCTGCAGTTTTTTGTTGAGAGAACAAACACTGTGTGACTGGAACGGGAAACTGGAAAATAATTTTTGGAGTAGGCGTCAAACTGGTCGTGGAGAACAGTAAGTTCAGTTTATTACGGTTATGAATTCTCTTCAGTTTATCATGCTGGATCTACAGTAAACATATTAATCAACAAAAACCCATGACAGGACAAATATCTGGTATGGTTGCCAGGCAGTTCATTTTTTTATAGAAGTTCTTTGGATGTATAAATGTGGGTTGTTGGCTACCTCAAATTATGTGTCTGTTCCTGGATTACCCTGTTATTCATATTCCTTCAGTCTGTCAGGGTCCTCAGATCAAAAGAATCAAAATGATTTTTCATAAAAATTGATCCAAGTTGTGAGGATTGTTTTAACAGGATAAAATCGTGTTGTCGGTATGCCAGGTGCCGTGACTATTTCTGTCTCCGATGTCCGTCTGTCGGAGTGAGATCAAATGAATGATTCATAATTGATATATTATCTGAAGCCTCATTTTTAAATAATATTCAAACTGGTTTAAATAAACAAATTGATTGTATTTCCTGATCTTTGATGAGCAATAGTATTAACTAATGTTGCGCAGCATTTAAAGTGAGCAAGCTAAACATGTTTTTTAATTAACTGTTGGTGTTTTGTTATTTGTAATAAGAAAAGTTAGCTTCTTTCAAAATATCCTTTCATGACTTCTCCCGGACCCACTATGAGCAACAGACTGTATAAATTAGATACAGTAAAATAGTAGTTTTAAAATAGTGTATTTATGCTCCTGAGCTGATGGTTTGTTTGCTGTTTTGCCTCAGAAACTTGTCTTACCTTCAAGTTCATCATTAGGTTTATGTCAGTGGATTTCTTGCTGTGTGAATGGTTATGGGAACAAGATCATCTTTGGTTCTGGCATAAAACTAAAAGTTGGATCAAGTAAGTTACATTATTCTTTTCTAAGGATCAAGAATGACGTCCAATCTATTTATAACTCTAATTTGGCATTTTCATCTGGTTTTACACCAGCAATGCTTAAAAGAATCTCTTTAGTTCTCTTTTTTACTTCCTTTCACCCCTGGATCAGATCATTTTTTTGCCTTTCAGTCTTTTTTTCTATACACATTAATGGGACTCAGAAATGTAGTGGTTCTCGTCCTTGAATTTAATAACTTTAAAACCAGATAACAGTAATGTTCTATGAACATATCATTTTCCTATCATCCTTTAAAATGCGATTAGAGTAGCTTCAAGAGGAAATAGTTAATGTCTGATCTCCGAGTTTATGCAGTTGGGTTTCTTGTTGTGTGACTAGTTTTGGAAACTCAAAACTCGTCTTTGGTTCTGGGACAAAACTCAGAGTGGAATCAAGTAAGTTTTTGTATTCATTCACAAGAAATGATGGTTGACCTGATGCAAATCTCTAAACTCAACATTTTAACCAGGTTTTACACCAGCAGAAGCTCATGTGTCAGACTCTGGTAATTATTTCCCTTTCTGAAAAGCTACATTACTCTTAACGTGTTTCTTCAATAATTAGATTTGTGATTCTTATGCGTAGATCCAATTTCTTTTTAGCCGAATAGCATTTATCTATATGTATTTAGAATATAAAGGAAATTAAAAAAAATTAAGGTGCCCATGAGGAAAAAATCCATGTCACTGATCTCAGGGTTTATGAAGTTACGTTTGTTACTGTGTGACTGGCTTTTCAAATACAAAGCTTTTCTTTGGTTCGGGCACCAAACTCATAGTTGAATCAGGTAAGATATTTTCTTTCTTCTTGTAAGCATGATGTTTAATGTAACTGAACATAGCCTTTTTCAACTGGTTTCTGACGTGTCAACCAGCAGTGTCTGCACAATTAAAAGTAGATGAACCTTCACATAAAAACATTTTGTTATATTTAATTTCTGAAATGTATTTTTTTATGCACAGTATGAATCATTATTTACTTATCAGTTGTTCTGATAAAAGTAGCGTCATGAGATAAAAGACACCGACCTCCGGGTTTAAGTAGTTGGGTTTAATATTGTGTGACTGGCTATTCAAATAACAAGCTTATCTTTGGTTCTGGCACAAAACTGATGATTGAATCAAGTAAGTTATTTAATTAGATTTCTTCATTTGTAGGAGATGATGTTAAATCTGATGTTACACTCTATATTTAGCATGTTTCACGTAGTTCTGGATGGCTGAAATGTCCACCAGCAGCTCAAACATACAAATTAAAAACAATGGAATAACCTTTGGGAGACAAAAGTGAAGCTCTTTAAACTCAAATTCACTCTCGGTATATTTATAAAGCCCAATATCACAAATCACAATTTGCCTCAGAGGCTTTACAGCGTACAACATCCCTCTGTCCTTTGGACCCTCACAGCTGATCAGGAAAAACTCCCCCAAAAAAAACATTTAACAGGGAAAAACTTCTGCTATAATTCCTGAAATATTAAAAACTATAATATAATACTATACTATACTATACTATACTACTATTACTACTACTACTACTATATAGAGTGCATTTATGAGGAAATAGTCCATGTGGTTTTTGTCAAGAGTAGAGCTAGTGTGTGACTGCTTCATCAGGAACTGGGAGGCTGGTTTTTGGAAAAGGGACCAAATTAACAGTAGAAATTGGTGAGTATCAATCATTTCAAATTTCAGGGGGAATCTTTACCAACTCAAACATGGGTCAGAGTTTGCTCTGAGAAAATGATTGCATTCATTAAAAAGTAACCATTGTAAGTTAATGTTTCTAAGTAATTTTTCAAAAGTTAGATTTTAAAAACTAACACGAATACGATTGGAGATCAGCTGAAATGTTATTTAATCAGTGGAGCTACCGAGAATTACAGTTAAACCCAGTCTTCACCTACAGTTGTTTGCGGATGATGTGATTTATTACGTTACTGTTTTTAAACTTTAGATTTTTTGCAGGAAGAAAAAAAACATAACACAGCCTGTTTTCTGACAGATACTGTGATTTTTTTGGGAAACCTAGTTGATGCTTGAGGGTCAGAGACTATTACTGTGGATGCTAAATCTTTACAGTCGTTGGTGGTTTTAAAGCTACACAAGGAAACAGTTTGTAGTTATTGTTTGGATCGGATCCACTGTGTGACTGCTTCAGGATCGAACTGGAGACTTATATTTGGAGAAGGTACCAAACTGAATGTAGAGAGCAGTGAGTAAGATTCAAATATTTAACACATAAATAACAGTTTGTTGTGAAAAGCTAACATAATGTTTCCTTTACTTAAAAAAATATTCATAGTTAAAGACATTGTTAGCATATAAAAGATGTAATTTTATTCTTGATTTATACACCAATCCACAAATTAACAGCCATCTTTAAGTTGAAAAACATTTTTAAACAATATTTTCATCACTAAAAGGAATACTACTGCTTTAATTACTGCCACAAAGTCAGTGATATAACTAAAACATTTTCAGTAAGACATTTAATGCTGTTTTTCATTAGTAAAAACATTAACCCTACAGCTAAGAGCAGAATAAAGTAAATTATTAAACTATTTGCAGATGATGTGATTAAATTCGTGACAAACTTAGTTGTCGCAATTATTGTTAAAGGCAGAACCACTGTGGGACATCAAACTGGAAATTAAATTTTGGTGAAGGAATCAGGCTGACTGTTGAGGCCAGTAAGTACTTCTAGTTTATTAGTATGTTATGGTATATTTAAAGAATTTCATGTTCATCAAGTTAAGTTTTGTACACTGTTTAGAAAAGATGGGGGAACCATAACAGCTAACAGAATAATTATTCATCTTATTGACCTATCACCACTCCCAAAATCACATCAATCACTTTGAATAATATAGTCACAAGTTTTTTTTTAAACATACAGGGGCACTGACCTCTTCTGTTGATATTTAAAAAGATCACAGAAAATTAAACATAAAGATTCACTCACACATACAGATACTCATGAAAATGGTACAGAGAGTAAAACTCAGCTTTGCTGTGTGTAATATGCAACTTTAATGCCTGCATGTTACCCAAATACAAAAACAACCTGTTTCACACCATCACTCTCAAACTGTAATTTATTCTTGCTCCTGTAAAACAAAGTTAAATCCCATTAAATTGAACACTTAATCATTTTCTGATCACTGAGGTCTGAAGAAAAGCCTGAGAAACTCTGACATACATACATCAATATCTTAAATATTTTCATCTTAAACATAACTTAGTAAAGTGGTTAGTCCATCATGTTCAGAAAAGTCAAATAATCATAATCATCAATCATCATATTCCTCTTCTTCCTCACATCTGCAAATGTATTTTTAAAAAAGAAAAAAAAAATACTGTTATGTTTATATTCTTAACTGCACATGTAAATTATTGTTCTGGTTTTAAAATCCCCAAATTCACTGGCCCTTTATGTATTTGACTTTTGAGCTGTGTGACTGACTCTGGTTTTAACAAACTCATCTTTGGTGGTGGAACAAAACTGGTAGTTTCCTCAAGTAAGTAAATTTTAATACTTAATCAAAGGCATTACTTAGTATTTGTAATAATCTTTTTTTATTAGAGTATGGAGACTTGAATTTTGTAAACATGCATTGAGATGCTTAAGTAGCCTATAATGTCCTGCCTCAGATTCGTATTCGTATTTTTGTTTTTGCTTTAGTAAACAGTTAATTCTCACATGAATAACTAATCTAATAATTCTGATTTGTTTTTAAATCTTACTCTGCTGTTTTATGCATTTCACAATACTTGTAATGTTTTACAGGGTAGCACCTGTCTACCCTGTAATATATCTGTTATTTTTAATTGCAATAATAATAATGCAGTAACTGTGTTTCTACACAGACAGTTGAACCACTGACTTCAGACTGGCTGTTAATATGATTGAATAATATATAGCAGTTTGTTAACTCTATTTCTGGTCCATGTGCGGATGTTTTTGTTGAGTCTGTTTCCAGTGTGTGAATGCTGGAGTGAAGCTCCTCTTCAGCACTGGAACAACTTTACGTGTCGAAACAAGTAAGAAAAAACAGATGTTTAAAACTGTAATTAATACAAAAACGGCACGTACACACAAATGAAACTTTGTTCAAATTAGACAGTACACTGTTAACAGATTAAACTGAAAAGGAATAGCTTGATTGTCACTTTTGTTAATAAAATCCAGAATAAATTAGATCCTGTACAGTTCATAATAATGACAGTTATCATGTTTAATACATACTGTAGTTGTTTAGTTAGTTCAGCTTAGTTAATTGGTTAAAATGCTCACAAACTTTCTGTAGAAGCAACACTGTTGTGAGCTTTTCTGTCTTTTAATTTTAGTCTTTGTAGAAATGAACCTTTCGACAGTTTCAGATTTTATTTTCTACATCTTTAAAACTAATTTAAGTCCTGTGGTTGTTGTCAGTACTGAGCTGAGGTCAGTGTTTCTGTAGCTGTTGCTGTCACAGTGTGACTGGCTCTGGAGTTTATAAGATCTTCTTTGGTTCTGGAACAAAACTGACAGTTGAATCCAGTAAGTTCCTTTTCTTCATATTATCACCTGAACATTGAAGGTCGATTTACTCTCTAATTCTGAAGTCACTTTAACTTGATTTTAACCTTCTTTTCAAAGTTTGAACTATGGGAAGATTTCTGACTCCTCTCTGTACACTATGAACACAAGGATGTTAATTCATCTCTTAAATATCAAGATCATCATCCGTTATATTTCGTTTTGTTAAAGGAAATTATCAATGGTTTTATTAATGGATTATTGTGAGAGGACCAGTCATGCAAATTACACTGATTACCTTCAACTGGACTCAACACAACTAACTTTTTTGCTTCAATGACAAAGACATAGAGTCTCAGAATAAACCAATGAAAACACATCCTACACTTTGTAAAGCATTTGAGGATAGAAAGCAACACAAAGTCTATTGTTTTATTTATAACGTTAATATTATTAAAGATGCTTTAATGGCATTTAATATGCCAATATCCATCCACCATCATTGATAATGGCAGAAGAAATGAGAAGTCTGTGTGAATTTAAGGTCAGTTTAAGAAAAAAGTTCTTTGTAGATGTTTAAAGAAAAAAAAAGAAAGAAAACTTAAATATATAATATTTTGCAGTATTATATGTCATAGACTTTATAACAGGTTTAAAGTGCGTAATTCCTCTAAAACACGTTTGTCACATTCCCTAACTAACCCCAGAGGATGGGGAGAGTGACAACAAAACTGGCAAAAAAAATTAAGGGAACTGAAGTATAAGGGAAAAAAGGAATTTATTAACAGTAAAGAAAAAAAACGTTTACTGGCAAATTGTTACTGCTTTAAATTCAAATTCAAGTTTTGATGAGTTGTAGGCTTTAAAACCAGCCGACAGTTAGTTTTTGTTCATCCAGTTGTGGCTGTGTGAATCTCGGGGGAGGAAAATTTGTCTTTGGCAGTGGAACGACTCTGTTTGTTCAAATCAGTAAGAAAATTACTTTCTTTAATATTGTCTGAAGAATTATTGTGATAGTTTTTTGTCACTTCTCTTTTCAAATGGTTTGTCTAAAGTTTGATCATTTTCCACCTGCGAAAAAAAAAAATCTAACATCTTAAGATGGAAAATGACTCTACAGAAAAAGATCTGAAGCTTTACAAACAAAACACAAAACTCAAGCTGGAGTTTTTGGCTTGCAGCCGAGCACTGTGAGACTGATGCTGGACTCACAAAACTCCACTTTGGAAAAGGAACCAAATTAATTATTGAAACCAGTGAGTTAAATTTTGTTTATTTATCTTTGCTTGTAACAAAAATCGTTTCTCTGGAACTGTTTTCCCTTCATCTTGATTTTATACCACAGACACAATTAACAAAATCACTTTAATCTTGTGTATGGTTTTATCACTGGTTGTTGTCTAGCAAAGCTCAAATTGTCAAACTTATCTGGTTATCTGACATACACTCCATGATGTTAAACAGTTTAAATTTACAGTTTATAGGCTCCATTTTCTTGCTGTCTTTCCTTGTTTTCTTATGACCTATTTTGATTTCTTATTTTGTATGATTATAATTTTCACTACATTAGATTGACCCAGGACAGACTGCTTTTAAAAATATTGTGAGCACAAATTATAATATCTGATTAAACAGTACTGTTAGTTTAGGCTCATTGCGAAAGGTCACATGTAAAAATGTATAAATTGATAACCTTTAACTAAACCCACCTGACCGAAAACTTAAAAGCTATCCAGACAGAACAGATTTAATGTTTTTTAAAATGTGTTTATTAGCAATGAATCTGGAGTAAACAAACAACAAACCTGCAGCAAATACAAACATATACATATCACACCTTTAAACTGACCATTGAATTATTTTATATCTTTTAAGAAATAAAGGTAATGTGGTTCTCATTAGATTTCTATCTTATTGTGTGGAAGATAAAATACAAACATCTACAAGTACTCCAAAGTTTTCATCAGAAGCTACTTGAAGAAAACACAAAACTAAAAGAAAACATAAAAAACATGTAGTTATAGAGTATTTGAAGGTATTAGAGTTTGTGAAGGAGGTTCAGAGTTATTGATCAGCCTTCCTGAACTGTGTGACTACAAGCAATTATGGGAAACTCCAGTTTGGACCTGGAATGAAACTCATCATCAACGACAGTGAGTAAAAACTATTTATTGCAGCTAAATAATGAAGACAAGCACACCTACAGTTAATGGGAAAATGTAAACATTCAGCCTTTAATTTACCATTGTATTCTTTCAAATTTTCTGAGAAGAAGATTTGTTGCTGGAGGAATATTGCTTTATTCTCTTGAAGGAAAATACAACACAAATATCACAAATTACATCGGAGATTCCAAAGTGTTCATCAACACTTATGTGAACATTAACAAAATGTGAAGGGTCATTTAAATATCTGTGCAACATCGACGCATTCTACAAAACCTTTCTGCAAATTCTAAAATATGTACAAATTCTACAGTTTTTTAGGGTTGTAATCCTTTAGCTTTAAACATACCTTAAAAAAATCTTAAATTCAAAAGAGACCTTATTCACCACTGAAATAGTTCCAAGAAAATATGAAGGTGAGAAAAACCTACATTAAAAAAAAACATTTAGCTGGTGTAAATGCATTGATTCATTATTATTTGTCTTAAATATAATTTTTTTTTGCCATTAAAAGAATAATAATAAATAAGTCTCATTTCAGCCACTCAGTGAGTTTATGTGATGAAGTATCGCAGTGTGTGAATGGCAGGACTGGAAGGCTGATGTTTGGACGAGGAACTGAGCTGAAAATACAAAACAGTGAGAAACTCGTTCAACAACCATAAAACAGCTGAAACAATCATTGACGAGTCACTAAACAATACTAAATTAGATATTAAACTTATAAGGTATATGTATATACATATAATACATATAAATATCAGAAAAAAAGATAATGTGGTTCATGTTAACTTGCCATCTTGTTAGAAAATAGACATATCTAAATACAGCTACTCCAAAGTTTTTTTTATCAGGAGCTACTAAAGCAAAACCACAAATGTTTGAAGGAAAATATAAAAATCATGTAGTTGTAAAGTGTTAGACGGTATTAGAGTTTGTGAAGGAGGCTCACAGTTATCGATCAGCCTTACTGAACTGTGTGACTGGGAGCGGTTATGGGAAACTCCAGTTTGGATCTGGAATTAAACTCTTCGTCCACGACTGTGAGTAAAAACTGAATATTACAACTAAATAATGAAGAAAAGCAAACCTGCAGTTAAAAAGTATGTACACATTTCAGATTTTCATCTACCATTTTATTCTTTTAAATTTTATTGTTGGAGGAACATTTTACATTTTACCAAACTTAGAACTTATTTTGTTGTATGAAATTACGATACAAATATAATTTACATGACTCTAGTGTCTTTATCAGCACTTGTGTGAACTTCAACAAATATACAGGATCAATTACAAATTTGCAACCTGGATGGATCACACAAAACCTGATTTGAACAGGACATTGTTACCTTTTACTGTTAAACATAACCAAACAAAGTTATAATTCAAAACAGAACTCATTCAACACTTAAATAGTTCAAACAAAATATAAAAACGTGTAAATTTTAAAATGTTAAAATCATTAAGCTGGTGTAAATGCCTTGATGCATTATTAGTTTTCTAATACAATTTTTTTTATTTTCATTAAAATGTTCAAATCAAATCTCGGTTCAGCCACTCAGTGAGTTTATGTGATGAAATATCTCACTGTGTGATTGATGGGACTGGAAGGCTGATGTTTGGACAAGGAACTGAGCTCAAAATACAAAACAGTAAGAAACTACAGTTTTCACTGTTATGTAAGTCAATAATCAGTAAAAAAAAATAATATATTAATTTACTTTACTGGTAAGAAATTAATTAATGACAATTTTGATTAACAATTATTAATCTCATACAAACAACCATTATTTGCTCGTATCAGTTTTGTCAGCTGAATGCCCTTCTGGAGTGATGGTCATCCCAAATAGGAAATGTTAAGTTACTCCTTCATGCTCTGCTGACTTTCTGTGTATCTGTTACAATAACTGTCACGACACAGGTAAAATATTAAAAACCTAATTGATGTAGAAAAATGAACAGCATTCTAAATAAAGTATAAAATGATTGCAGCCCTTGTATTTAAACACTGTAATAAGACGCGCAGTACTTTTACATGAACACGTTTTTCGTGTTTCTGGCCTCATGATAGTTGATCAGCAAATGAAGTCAACTCTTCAGGGTTTTATAAGATAGTCCACACCAGGTAAAACCAAAAACATATAATGAGAAATCATAAATGAAAGCTTGTAGCTGTGAAGTCTTTTGAGTAAGAGTATCTTAGTTATTGATCAGCCTTCCTGAACTGTGTGACTGGAGCTGGTTTTCAAAAACTCCAGTTTGGATCTGGAATTAAACTAATCGGTCATGACAGTGAGTAAAAACTGCCGTTTATATAAACATAACCATATTTCTCCTTTTAAGTGACTATTAGATTATTTTAAATTTACTGAAAACAACATGCACACACAGCATTTACTTCTGTGATTACAGGAGTTTTATTTTGTGGGAAAATTGTATTGGAAGTATAATGCTTTATTTTCGGAGCTCTAAAATTTTTATCAGTGCTAATGTGAGGTGAAAAAACCTCCAATTATGGAGACTTTAAAATTCTTAGAGTTTGTAAAGAAGAGTTATCGAACAGCCTTATGAAACTGTGTGACTACAGCTGGTTACCAAAAACTCCAGTTTGGATCTGGAGTCAAACTTGTCATCCAGAACAGTGAGTAAAAATAGTCTTATAAAACTTTCATCTTATAAGAACTAAAGGTAATGTAGTTCTCATTAACTTGCTATCTTATTGTTGGAAAATCTAAATACAGCTACTCTTAAGTTTTTATCAGATGCTACTTAAGCAAAACTACAAAAGTACAAAAAGAAAATATATATATATACTGTATAAAACTAAACGAAACATGTAGTTGTAAAGTATTTGAAGGCATTAGAGTTTGTGAAGGAGGTTCAGAGTTACTGATCAGCCTTACTGAACTGTGTGACTACAAGCAATTACGGGAAACTCCCGTTTGGACCTGGAATGAAACTCATCGTTCATGACAGTGAGTAAGAACATATAAAAATATGTAACTTATTAAAACTTATATCTTATCAGAAAAAAAGGTAATGGCGGATATTGTATACTTGTTACCTTATTGTCAAGATAGAAACATGTATATACAACTACTAAAAAGGTTTTATCAGGTACTACTTTAGCATAATTACAACTGTACAAAACAAAAATATAAAAGTCATGTAGTCATAAAGTATTTGAATTCATTACAGTTTGTGAAGGAGGGTCTGAGTTATCAATCAGCCTGACTGAACTGTGTGACTACAAGCGGTTACCAAAAACTCCAGTTTGGATTTGGAATTAAACTCATCGTCTATGACAGTGAGTAAAAATCTGTTTATAAAAACTGAATTATGAAGATAAACAAACCTGCCATGAATTTAAAGAAATTAGTTGTTGGTCATAAATCTGCTCTTAGAAACAGAATAGATTTACCTCTTGATTATGATTTCAAGAAAAGATTTTTTTTAAACTCAGCAAAGAGAACAAACACAGATGGAACAGTCTAATGCTAACAAAACTAAAATCGTGTACAAGAACATGTGCAATATGATCAGGTGATACTGTTCAGTATGATGGAAGCAAAAACCAACAATAACAGTACTCAATGTGAAAATAATGGCACTGAAGAAATCTATGCATCACTATGACACAAATATCCATGAATAATACTTGAACATAGAGATTTATACATATATATGTATCCTTATTTAATTTCCTAAATGGTAACAGTTATATAGTTTCTTTAATTTGGGGAGTGATGTATACAATGATATCATCAGCAAACAGTGTTAACGTCAGTTCCACTGTTAATTCCACATTTGTATTGACTTCAGTGAGTTATTCTATCAAATTGTGATGATAAGTGTAGGGAAAAAAAACATATAATAAACATATAAACCCTGATGTTTGTTTTTAGATTCAGTTTATCAACACTAATACTCCAATGTTATATATTTAAATTGCAACTGTCCAATTTATGACTCCAGTTCCCACTTTAATGCAGTAATCATTAGCATTCATTTTATAAGTAAAATCAATGCAGAACATTTCCCATGAAGATAAAACTGTATTTACATTTGGATGGGAATAATGTATGTATAAGTTTGACAAATGCGTCATCATTTTACTTATTACACTTTAAATATGTGACTAATTATGAAATTAAAACAAAACAAACAATCCTGAAAACCTTGTTAACAGCAGAGTTATAGTTTGGGGGATCTTTATGAGATTATTATATTTCTATGGACTTAAAATGTGAAGAGTTGAGAGGCTCTGGGTTTTTGAGCTAACAACATGTACAGTGTGAATGATGCTGCTCGCAAGCTCATCTTTGGGAAAGGAACTCCACTCTTCGTACAATCCAGTAAGAATGAAACAAAAACATTATTTTTTTTTGCATGAGAATGACAATTTTTTAAATAATAATTTTCTAAAGCAAACTACGGCATGCTTAACAGAGCATTTAATAAATCAAACTGTGCAGGACAAAATAAAACAGGAACATGCAATAAAGTCAAATAACCATTAAATTCATTTTGTACAACTTTGAAACAGAAATAAAGTGACAGCATGTTTATTAAAATGTTTTTAGCTGATTTAATTTGCTTCGTTACAGTTTGCCTGAAAGTTGTGAATTTGTGAAATTATTAGAATCCCAAATCTTCAAATAAAGTAAAACCAGGATTACAACTTAAAGTGTTTATAGATATTTCATCATTTAACTGATACAAAAATCATTGTGCTCATCTTGTGCTCATCATGGATGTTATGAGCACAAGATGCTATATTGCATTCTCACAAAATGATTATCTTATTGTCCTCTGAGAAAATGCAGTGCTAATATCCAAAGTTTTCTTACGAACACAAACAGTACATGAACACTGAGTTTAAAAAGAAATGTTACAGGGTCTGCCATTTTGAATCTGACTGAACTGTAAACAAATTAATCTACATCTCAGACGTTACTCATTCAACACTAAATATTTCCACAGAAATCTAGAATTGTGAAAACATGTAACAGGTATAAATCTGTCCATTTGGAAATCAAACATTTCTGCAGAGTTTCTCAGTGAGTTTATGTTGTGAAGCCTCTCAGTGTGTGAATGACGGGACTCAAAGGCTGATCTTTGGACGAGGAACTGAGCTGAAAATACAAAACAGTAAGATTTTATGCTCAATAAACAGAAAATAACCAAATCTCTCAGTGATGACTCACGAATTAACAGTTTACAACGTCCACAGTTACATTTCGAACATGGCAGATGATCTTTTATGACAGTGTAATTTAATAATAACAAAATGATCTTAGTATGGGATGATATTTACTAAAGTTGTAAAAAAAATATCACATAATATAAACTTAAATTATGTGTATGAAATATAAATCTTACAATACCCTCTCATTCAAAAACAAATGTCAAAGGTTGAAGTTGTGAAAATTAAATTCTCTAAATCATACAAAATATATTTTTCAACTGTGAACTGTTTCTCCACGTCAGGCTGAGGACAGATTAAAACGTAACCTAAATATGTGGGTATATTGCAAATCAGAATTTTAATGATCACAGTCATGACTGCAGTAGAAACACAGCAGCGTTAGCAGCCTGTGTCAGTCAGTTCTCGTTAAAGCTCTTGTTGATGTGCGACTCAGAGTGGACTCCAAAAGATTGTGTTTGGATCAGGGATTCATCTCTCAGTAGAAACAAGTGAGTCCGGTTTCTATTTGTCAAACAGCTGATTAGCTGGTTTCACGTCAGTTTAAATGATTTAATGGTTAAATGGTCAGTTTAAATGGTTGGCACAGAACGGCTGCGTATTTAAAGTAAGTAAGGTTTAATAAACCAAGCCATCCTGCTGAGGAGAAATATATTTAAACTTCATCACTGAAAATCTACACTAATATATGTACGTGAAGAAATATTCATAAATATATGTATTTATTCAGAACACGAGAATTAGTCATCGCACACTACAATCACAGTTTGCTGAATTGATTAGTTAGTTAAAAAAATAAAAACTGACAAAATGTTTAATACAGAAATCAGCAACAACGAAATCCTGTCATTATGGATAACACAATCTGTAACCTATCAGATTTTGTAATAGATAATCATATTTTACAAAGTGCTGTTTTACTGCTCTGCATAATAAACAACACCTTTGAGTTTAGTTCAGTTTTTTCCAGAGAGATGATAAAAAAAAACCTCAGGTAATAATTTAGCATCATTTCTTGTTAGCAAGCTTCCTGTTGGCAGGTTATTGTTGAGCTCTCACGCAGAGTGTGAATAGTAACAACGTGAAAATGATTTTTGGTTCGGGAATTCAACTAAACATTCAAACACGTGAGTACAAAGTCTTTTCAGAATGTTTTTATCACCAGGCAGCAAAGAGAACTTTGGAGGTCCGAGGCTCGCATTGTATCCAAGAATCATTCTGATTTTCTTCAACAGTAAAAGTCCCCTGAAATTAAGTATTTCTTTAATATTTAACACACAACTAAACTCTGGATAAGAACAAACTTAAGGATTTAGAGGAGCGGTTTGCAAGACTGTATAAGCTTTCTTATTTCCTTTAGTTTGTGACACCTCCGATCTGACTCAACAACAAACATCACTCAAATTAAAATTTAGTGTAAAACGGTAACTTCAAAACACTCCAACAGACACAACTCAACGTGAAGACTCATACAGCAAACACACTGGTTTTGATATTAAGATATTAATACATAAACTGTGTGTTACTGTGTAAGTTAACCAATAATTACTGATAAAGACGCATCAGTTTCTAGTGATTAACTCAAGTCAACTGGTTGTCTGTTTAGATGGACATGCTTCAAACTTTGCTGTTGTCCACTGTGACTGTAAGATATGACACTTCCAAAAAGTTCATCTGTCTGTTGTCCTGACTAAATAATATATTTATGATACAATATGAAATTTATTGTCAGTTTAACACAGAAATTTATTTTGCGTTCTCAAACAGCTCCGCTCAAAAAGTTCGCACACAAATTAGACATACAATTACACAAACAACACATACCCACACCAAACAGTCATAAGCATGAAACACATCACACTTAATCTATAAAATATTTATATATACTCTGCCAAGGATGCTTTGAGGACTTTGGATCAAAGTATGTGATGGTTTCTGTTCTGGGCTCAATGAATGTGTGAATGTTGGATACAGGTTAACTTTTGGAAATGGGATCAAACTACACGTCCAGGCTCGTGAGTTGTTTATTATCTTTAAGCAGTTATCAGCAGTCACCGGGACTTCATGATAATGTAATTAATCAGTTAATACAGGAAGCTGAAGGTGTAATATCACGAAGGGAATGTTAATGATGTATGTTTTCATGCTGTGTGACTGATGAATGGAACAAGATGAACAAAAGCCTTTGTTTTGTCAGGTAAAGTTACTGAAAACACAACATTAATTTTGGCAGAAAAGCTCAAACTGGAAACCAAACAGGTTTGTGATTTAAGCTGTAAGATGTTTAAAGTATTGAATTCAAAACATAAGCATTAAAACATCACAAAACACAGCAAATGTGAAACTGGAATGCAAAATCTTTAATGGTGACAATAATCTGCAATATTTTACGTTTCGTGTGCCTACATTTAGTCAATTTGAAAAATGTGAAATGTCTGAAAACCTAATGTCCATTATATGAATTCACTTTCTTTCCAAGTAGTCTGTAAATTAGGAGATATGATGTTCACATTGATCACTAAATATGAAACATATTTTACACTAAACAACACATTTCCCAATAACGTACGACATAGTTAGACTTTGAAAATGAGTAAAATGTTGACCAGAAAGAAAATCACACTTAAATGCTCATTTTTATGATAATAACAAATTGTAATTAACATTTGAGCAATAAGTAATTGAATCGTGTTTAATCACATTAACACTGATTATGTGAGCTGCTGGTGTTTGTTGTGCTGTGGCTGCTGACTGTGTGAATGCTGCCAGCTTTAAAATCATCTTCGGAGCCGGAATCCATTTAATCATACAAACAAGTGAGTCATGAAAAAAACAATGTGAGTTTTAGTTTACAGTTTATTTATTGATAAATGATCAAAACTAGCATCTAAAAATCAGACTGTCACGTTGAAACAATCACTTAGATAGCTGATTAATTAAGAGAAAGTTATCCACTGACAATCTGCAATAATCAAATGTTGAAATTGATTTATTGTCTGAACATTATATAATTGTAATTTCTGTAACTGCTCCTGCTTGTAACTGCTTTCAGTACATTTATCTGACTGTTAAACACAGAAGACTGTTTTCTTGATAACAAACTAATTGATATTTCAAACTTTAAAATGATGCTCGTAAACATCAGCTCGCTGCAAAAAACTGCACAACATTCAAAATCACCAACCAGAGTGACCGATGCCAAATATACAGCTGCTGTTTAAAGACCATCTGACACTGTTTTAAACATCCAGGCTGGGTAAAGTGTCGCCTGCTCATATAAAATACTAAAGATGTGCTAAATAGTTTTCCAACAGCAGCTGAATATTTTTGTTGATTTGGTTTAGATCTGTTCAGCGTAAAGTCACTGCAAAGGTTTTCTGATTAAACTAGTTACTCTGATACCATTAAAACAATATTAATGATAATAATAATTATTTGTAGTCAAATAGTTTTGCAGCAGTTTATCCAAAACTATTAAAACCAACCACAATGCAGGAAACATGTTGATATGGGTGTTTTTGTGGAGGAGTGAATGTCTCTGTGACAAATGGATGGAAAATAACGTTCGGCCATGGAATCAAATTAAATGTGTGTCTGAGTGAGTGGAATTTATTCTGTTTATGTCATATATTAAAAACATATTTAATCACCAGAGTTCATGTCAGAACATGTAAACAAGATACTGAACATAACAGTTTACACTAAGACTGAGTTTTGTTTGTTGCAATAAAAAAAATTAAACTTTATATAAATCAGAATACATATAATATGTTAATATGTTGAATTTATTAAGAAACATAAACAATTAAGTCATCAGTATAACGAAGGATCCGCCAGTGGTTTCTGAATGACGATAACATGCTGTGTGAACATTAACAACAACAAACTCGTGTTTGGTTCTGGAATCAAACTTATTGTTACATCATGTAAGTACATTTGAAATATAATCAACCATTTAAAACATTTATCATTGTTAGAAAGACGTGGTTGTTAAAGTCAGAATTATAATTATTAATATTTCACATCAATCATCACAGTTTCCTTTCATATACATTCTTTCAGTAATTAAACATGTTAAAGTTGAACTTTTACGGTTATAAGGTTCCTTTATATGCTTTTTGTTTAACTGTTTTGTAATATGACTATTTTAAACAAAAGTTGAACACAGTTAGTATAAACATAAAGCTTTCTTAACTTTAATATTCACAACATAGTGACACAAATATTACATTATTAATACCTTCGCTCAATCAAAATAAGTATTAAAAAGAATACAAAATTTTGTCAATAGTTTACATTTAGTTGATATTAACATTAGTCTGTGTTCTCTTATTTGACGTATTTTAACTTAAAGTTGTGATTTTTAAATGAAAGTAATGAGACATAGATGTCACTTCCTGCCATCTTTAAAAAAATTTTTTTGTCTGAATCAGTTGTTTAAATTTCTCTGACAGTTTAATTTCAGACCCTAAATTTCGACTTAGAATTTATGCAGTAAAATAGTCGATTAGCTTGGTATCAATAAAAAAAAACCATTCCTAATATAAAAATCAGCTGATTAAATATATTTCAAACGTCCCTCTCTGATCGCTGGTGTTTTTGCTGCCACATAAATCTGTGTGTGAAGAACAACATCAGATTTGTGTTTGGAGCTGGAGTGAAACTTATTATTATGGCAAGTAAGTGTCAGACTCAATTCAATATTTCATTGACATTTTTTAATATAACAGTGGAGCTCACGTTGCCTTTTTGTTTCACATCATTAGGGTTCTTTTAATTTGACGTTTGACGTTGAAGTTATTTCCTTGTAAAATCAAGGTTTACTCCTAAATTTAAACTCTGCCTCCCATTCCACACAAAAAAAAAACCCACTTTGGAGTCATTGATCTAAAACTAAACCTAGTGTCCTTTGTCTCACAAGTAAAAAAAAATCTGAAACATTAAAGGACGTTACTGGTTTCACATTTAAAATCCTGCTGGTGTAGAAGATTAAAGCTCTTAAGATTAAAGACCAAGAGGAAACTGTAGAAACTAAAACACTGTGTGACACAATTTGGAGTCACCAAACTCATATTTGGAGCTGGAACTAAACTTCAAGTAGAAAAAAGTGAGTAAATATGAACTCGAAAACTCAGCGTGTAAATCAGACTGTGTATTTAACATTCTTCAAATCCTACAAAATGTGATTTACAAACCTCTCAATGACATGGGTGTTTAGATTATTATAGAGTTATAATGATTTACCGTCATGTCTCAACATCTCATTTACTTATGAATTTCATTCATTCATTCATTCATTCATTCATTCACCTCAGAGATGCTTCAGAGTGACAGATTTTGTCCCAACCACTTTATATCATGAAAATCCACAAAACATATACACTATGCTGGCATGTTGAAGCACGGCGCTGGTTTTTGTAGCTGGTTTAGTTCCTGTGTGAATAACAACAACTTCAAAATCATATTTGGATTTGGAATCAGAGCTGTCATAATGTCAAGTAAGTGTGTTGTCAACATCAACACATCATTATATTTGTTTTTGACATGTATTCATCTTTTTTTTAATTACCACAAAACAGATTGAAATGAAGTGAAGTCAAGTTAGAACTTCCTTCATCCCAAAGGAAATCCTTGTGCCAGAGACGGCTCAAAAATTACAACAGAAAGTAAAACAACGTAATAATAGAAACAGCTGAGTTACAGAAGTGTATAAAAGTTAACACCAGTGCCGATCGGTAAATTCTTAACAACACAGAAGTGTTCTGTCCACAGCTGTGTTTCAACACAAGATAAAAACTTAATTAAAGAATTTTATGATGTTGCAGCATCATCTCAGCAGAAACCTACAGACACGACTGACCAGCCAAACTTTAATAACACAAAGACTCATCACTGTTGTTAGTATCTTTCATACAAACATAAACACATAATTCATTTTTGTGTATTTAAAACTTCGTGGCATTAGTTATTTGTATTACAAGTGATATGTTAAATCCCAAAATAAACTTCTGACTTATTACAAATAGGAACGTAACAGTGATGTCACCAGTTTAAACACTAGTTTTATTTTAGCTGCAGCTGAAAATACCAGAATTATTAATTAAATCTGTTGTAAAATGTTTTAAATCAGATTCAGTCATAGGAAATATATCATATCATTTGTTGTTAAACTGATAATTTTGAAATAAAAACTTTAGTCGGTGGATTCAAAAACAAACACAATTTAATGTATTAATAGAAAGGTTATATTTTCACTCAGTTTTGTTGATAATATATATTTTTAAATGTCCACTCAGTCACATCAGAGCTGCTGATTAGTTTTTGCTGCCGGATAAATGTATGTGTGAATAACAACATCAGGACTTTATTTGGATCTGGAATTAAACTTGCTCTTCTGACAAGTAAGTGTGAGACTGTTGTAGACACAACTGAACTCATGGTTCATCTAATGAAGGATAATAATGACAACAAGAAAATTAAAACGTAAAAAAAAGGTCTAAAAAAAGTTAAAAACTAAAGTAAAATATCCTGATTAAAATGAAGTGCAAAAACAATACATTTTTTTGTTTGTTTCGAAATTCATTCATTCATTCATTCATTCATTCATCTTCTAACCGCTTCATCCTCTTGAGGGTCGCGGGGGGGCTGGAGCCTATCCCAGCTACATCGGGCGAGAGGCAGGGTACACCCTGGACAGGTCGCCAGACTATCGCAGGGCTGACACATAGAGACAAACAACCATTCACGCTCACATTCACACAATTTACAATTTAGAGTTATCAATTAACCTAGTCCCCAATCTGCATGTCTTTGGACTGTGGGAGGAAGCCGGAGTGCCCGGAGAGAACCCACGCTGACACGGGGAGAACATGCAAACTCCACACAGAAGGGCTCCCACGCCTGGGATCGAACCGGCAACCCTCTTGCTGTGAGGCGAGAGTGCTAACCACCACACCACCGTGCCGCCCTTGTTTCGAAATTATTATAATCAAACACCTTTAGTGAAGTGATGGCACTATAAGTTTAACAGATTAACATGGTTACAGATATTTCCAATTTTTTTTATGATAAAAATACCTTCAATAGAATGAAAATAAGATGAGATAAGATTCACCTTTATTGATCCCACAATTGAGAAATTCCAGAATGTAATTGGTCAAATGACTGCCAGCAACACCTGCCAATTAAAAAAAAACATTTATTGAAAAAAGGAGAATATTGTGATTCAAATGAAGTTCATAAACAATACATTTATGTATTTTTTAAAATTTACATTTTTACTGAGTACTTTTCTGTTTCTGAAACGATATGACGCGGCTTCACTCAGATACCGCTGAGCCGTTTTAGTACAATGACAAACTGTTGTGGAATTACAATGATAACAGAATCCTGTTTGGATCATGATTAAAAATGATCGTTGTGTTGAGTAAGTTATCAAATATACACACAAATATTTTGACACTCACATTAGCAACCATCATGCTTCTATTAAGAGGTGTCTCAAATGTTAAACTGTTAACAGTGTTACTAACAGTTTCAGCAAAGCACTTGTGCCGTTACTTAAACTGCACTTCTTGCAATATTTGAAGTGTACAAGAAGCAAAAAGTTAATATAAAAAATGAAAAAAAAAATAATAAGCTAATAAGCTCAGATAGAAATTTAGAAATATTGCAAATTATAGGATTTATGAGAAAATACTCAAAACATATTCATACACGGTATATATGAGTTTACATTTAATATGTCTATTATAAATACCACAAAATATAAGACCCACAGGTAAGGTTCCAAAATTAGTGTATTACGATGCAACAGTAAAACTGAGAGGAACACCAAACCTCATGATTAGGTATTTGCATAAAATGTATACAAATATGCGTTTATTGACATTCACTTTCTAAAAATATACTTTCAGTGCATGAAACATACAAATGTTGGACTTAACTTAAAAATAAATTTGACCAAACTTGTGAGTATTTTTTGCAGATACAATAAAAACTGAATAAAGAAAGTAAAGTTAAAACAGTTTGGAGTAATGAATGAAAAGTACTGTCACTTGCGACGATGTGCTTTGCTTTACTAAAATCAGTAAAATTTTAATAGTAAAAATCCATAAAATGAGTATGATTAAGTCGTCTGTCTGACCTTCAAATAAATAAATAAAAAGAGAATTTAAAAAATCAGTAAAATATATTAATGGATAAATATGCAGAGTTGAGCCTCCAAAAACAAGTCCAGGAAAACTTCAATTTATTTTCCAGCGGCTGTTTGATTTGGGGTGATTATGTTTGAAATGTCAGTTTTCCTATTCGGTGAAGCTGAGTTTTAACGCGGATGTTTCAGAGCTTGTTTCAGTCACAGTGTGTCTGTGAGTGACGTCTTTCACTTCGATGTTCTTTGGTTTGTCTCGTTTCTTCTTAATCAAACCGAGTGAGAAGAGAAAACTTCCTCTGAAGTGGACACGCAGTAATGTCAGTGATGTTTGAACATTATCCCTGTGTGCTGATGAGTTGTCATTTTGTGTTTTTCAGATGAGGAAGAGTCCAAACCATCCTACTACAAACTACAAACGATTCCATCAAATGATGAAAAAAGCAACCTCACAGTGTGCTTGGCCACCGGCTTCAACAGACACAATGCATCAGCTTTCAACAAGACAGAAGCTGTCCTGATAAAAGATGACTCGCTGTACAACCAGGTGACTTTGCTGTCACCTCAAGATGAATGTGGTGAGTGTGAAGGATTTAATTGGGTATGACATAAATACTTATTATATTTAGAATTAGTGTGTGTATGCAGGTTTTTTAAAGGCAGGAGAACTCGATAACAAACATTATTTTATTTTAGTTTTTTATGTGTGTCAATTTTGATGTCACAGCCTGCCGGAAAACATTTTAGGCTGAATCCAAATGTCCGCACTTCAAACTTTATGGGCGCGTTCATGGGAAGTCTGGGAGTGTTTAGGGCTCCAAAGCTACAATCCATCCAGTCCACAGGGGCCTCAAGTGGACTTTCTGCAGACTTCACTGATTTAATTACCCACAGTTCATTGCAATACAGATGTGACGTTGTGGGTTTTTCAATTGCTGGAAAAAAAAAAGTTAAATAGTTATTGATGGTTAGGTCTGTTAAATGTTACTTGAATTGAATCAGAAATAATCACACACCACATGATGACAGAGAGATATGTATACGTACAGGCTGTAGAGGGACTGACCATACGTTTATTATCACAGCCTGTCAGACTGTGTATCAGGCTGCGATAGGCTGAAAGTATTGGCTGAAACACAACAGAAGAAGGTTTCTAATGTGAGTGATACAGAGTGTATTGAGTCATAGTCCAGATTTACACACATCTCTGTTGTTGAACATGTGTAGCTGTTATATAGAGATGTATTCATACATGTTTGTTTAGTTTTCATGTTTTCATGGTAACAAGTAAAACAGTCTCGAGAGCTGTCTATCAGCCGCTTGCAGTCCCTGCTTGCAGACTTTACGTGATGACAGTAAACACGTCACACTACATACAGCTGAAGTCTGCGAGGGCTCAGTCTGCAGTCCAGAGGGTGGACGCTTGGATTCAGCCTTAGTAAACAGACAGCAGCGTGGACGCTGGTGAAAATGTTACAGTGGTTACTTCTTTTTTACATCCCTGACTTGTTCTGTCTCAAACTGGCTTGGAGTAAATTGGTGAGAACGTACGAGCACTAATTGAACAGTATTTTGTAGCAGCACATCATTCATGGGGCTAAAATCGGTGCGTCCACCCAGGTGGCATATTTCCACCCCTGCGGCTCGAAGCCGATAAAGACTGCAGAGTCATTTGACCCTGGAGTGAATGCCAGTTGTAACTTGACCAATAAATACAAAAGCCAGGTGTTCACGGGTGTCAGTGACAAAGGTGCTCAATAATATAGTGTAATTTTTTATTCTGACAATAATGAAATGTAAAAATCATTTAAAATTCAAATGGAAATCTGATTTCCAAATGATACCGTCATGTATATATTTGTGAAAAATGGAAAATTGGAATTGAAAAACCTGAAATGGAAAATTTAAAGGCTCAAAGTGATTATGAAAAATGACCAAACATTTTTAAAACTCATTTAAAAAATGGGGTCAAAGTTCAAATTCCTGTTTTCCATTCACTGTTTAGTTTTTGGAGCTCTGTCTAAATGACAGGGGTCTGAAACCAGTTGGGACATTGATGCATTTAATGAGTCTGACAGATGAAGATAAATTATCATCACCATCATACCTAATAATCACTCATCATGTCTGATATCTTTCAGCTGAAGCTGATTCAGGTGGATCTCCGACGTGTGAAGATAAACTGGAACCAGGTTTGTATTAAATGTGACTGAACAGCTGATTCTGTGTTTAAAACTCTGCTTGTGCTCTGTTTCAATATTCGTGATGATGATGATGATGATGACGATGATGTTGTTTTCAGATGCAAAGGTGAACCTCATGTCTCTGACCATCATGGGCCTCAGACTGCTCTTCATCAAAACCATCGTCTTCAACGTCCTGATGACTCTGCGGCTGTGGATCAGTCAGTGTGAGTACGAAACCACAAGACTCAAACAAATACTGTCAATGATTCTGTAAACTCAAATAACAAACAGATCTTTATTTCCAGTTTCCTGTTTTATATCTGATCATATTTTAGTATAACGCCTCCCTGTTTTCTGATCTGATCAAACCCTGTTCTGTTTTCCTAAACCCAATCAGCTGGCGGTGTTGTACCGACGTAGTGCTTTTATTTTGAAAGAGACTGTATGCAAACTGTACATTTCCTGTGAAAACAGAAGTGTATTTTGAAAACAGACAATGTATGTAACAGGCTGAAGTTGGCACGACGTCACAGAACGTCAGCTATTTCAGCATTGAAGCAAAACAGCCATTCTTTCCAAACCTTAATCGAGCTCTGAGTTTCCAGAACATCACCACGTAGACATTCATCATGATGTGTCAGATCTGGATTTATTGTAGATAAATGTAGAAATTCCCTCAGAAACAAACAAGTTAAGACATTTTTGGCATTATGGACATGACTGAGAGAACAGAGGAAGGACACATGAAGACGTCCACGAGACATAAAACAAGTCCAGTTTATCCTGAACATCTAAACCACTGATGAGGAGAAAACCAAGGTGATCATCACAGTTACTACCTGAACTTTGTGCTGTAAAAGTCCAGTAGATCTGAAGGAGTTATGTCTTGGTTGAACTTTGACCTTTTGTAGTTGTGTAGAACTCACAATGGACGAAACTGTGAACAGTTTAGAGATCTACAGTCCAGCTCAGCTTGTAGTGAAGTCCGCTGGTCAAGTCAAAATGGCCACAGACGGCGTGTTGGCTTGCTGCAGCAGGTGCTCCGTCCCCACAGAGCCCTCTGTTTCTGACCTCACGGTGTGCCGGTGTCAGACGGTGGATTGCTCGCTGTATGTGTGGCTGGTTATTTATATTATTGTGGCGTATTGATTATGAATACAGTCCATCTGATGCTGGTTTTGTTTCATCACTGTAGCCAGTATCTCACTATCACTATCCTCATTCAGATTTTAAGAAGCTACAAATTATATTCAGCCA
This sequence comes from Epinephelus fuscoguttatus, assembly GCF_011397635.1. Lineage (NCBI taxonomy): Eukaryota > Metazoa > Chordata > Actinopteri > Perciformes > Serranidae > Epinephelus > Epinephelus fuscoguttatus. The sequence goes on from NC_064766.1 coordinate 41,958,895, forward strand.
CAAAATAAGTCTGAAAAGCTGCAAATCAGAACGAAGCACAGAGAGTTGTTGGCTAGAGATGATACGCCGTCTCATGGTGGTCACTTCCTGTCAACGTTACAGATCAGAAGCGCAGAGAGTTGTTGACTAGAGATGATACCCCGTCTCATGGTGGTCACTTCCTGTCGACGTTACAGATCAGAAGCGCAGAGAGTTGTTGACTAGGGATGATACGCCGTCTCATGGTGGTCACTTCCTGTCAACGTTACAGATCAGAAGCGCAGAGAGTTGTTGACTAGAGATGATACGCCGTCTCATGGCGGTCACTTCCTGTCAGCGTTACAGATCAGAAGCGCAGAGAGTCGTTGACTAGAGATGATACGCCGTCTCATGGCGGTCACTTCTGGACCTGGTTCCCTTCAGATGCTGCTGTAAATATGTGTCTTTACGGAGACAAATGTTCTGTAAAGTTATGAAAAACTGTTGAACCCTGAGGAACAACAATGTGAACACAAATATGCAAACAAGTGCAGAAATTATTTTAATTAAAAATTTTAGAGTTAACTAATTACATACATTGCTGAAACGCCTCAACATTTCATCTAAGTGTTTTTGTCTTTTTCTTTTTTTACATTTCTCTGAATGCCTCGATGAAAATGGACTCACAGTTGCTGTTGACAACTTTCTGTGATGTTATTTTGCATCATATTTCAGACACCTGCAGAGGTTGTTGATGTGTTGTGTTCACTGACAGATGTAAACTGGAGAAATCTGCAGTCTTTGTCTTTTGTTATTAAATCTGTTTCAGCTCACATTAATTAAACATCGTTTCATGTTTTTTTGTTTTTCTTTGCAGAACTTCACCAGAGGACGAAAAAAACCTCCAAGATGTTGGATTCACAGGACGACTCCCTGATCAATTCGACGAAGTCATTGCTCGGCCTCGCTTCTTCTTCCCTCACTGTCCCATACGTCTGTTTCATGTACAGTAACTTGTATAAATGTAATATCATCTCTTGATATCATCACACTGTGGACGGATGTGTTGGAGAAGTTTGTCTGTCTGTCAGTAATGTTTTAACGCTTTCTGTCCTGCTGATGTAAATGTCACATTTAATGGACTGTTTGTCCTGCTTTCAGAAAAAAACAAAACTTTTTTAAAAAACTGCTGTGTGATATTTCCTGTGTGCCGCTGTAGAAATAAAGACTGAAACAACAGGCTGAAAAACTTTTGTGTTTTTTATTTACAATTTCTCTTTTAACTCTGGATTTAAAGCCTCCCATCAGGAGGTCTTTCTCCTGAGGTTATTAAAATATGAAAGTAGAAAAGTGTGTGTGTGGAAACTCTTGAGCTGAAGACAACATGCTCACCTCCTGCTTAGGTGCCCCAGAAAAGTTAACTCAAGTTAACTCAAAAGGTCGACATTTTGGTCTCAAACACGTTGGTGAAGATTCTCAGTCATCCAGGTCATGGTAATTCAAAGTGCTGTATCTTAGGCAACTGGACTTGCTTGAGTTTCTTAAAGAACGTTGGTGCGGAGTCGCAGGCTTTTTGATTCCTCACGAGTCCATTAGACCTAAGAGGCCTCTTGGATGAGAGGTGAAATGTCTTCAAGAGACTCAAGCAGGTCCCGTTGCCCACGATACAGCACTTAGGGTCTCAGAGACCTTTCTCAAGACTTGAGAACGTTTGAGACCAAAATGTCGACCTTTTTTAAATAAATCATGCAAAGGTCAAGAAGTGTGTGCGGGAATCATAGTTTTTTATTTAAGTGGTAACTGTTCATGATGAAGGTGACTAAATACTGAAGTCACCATACTTTAAATGAGCATGAAATATCAGTTGACCAAATATAGAATATCTTCTGGATCAGTGGTTCCCAGCTGGTCCAGTTTTCTCCTTAGTCATAATTTCAAGGCCCACACAGTTTATTACATTCAGTGGATTGGAGACGGAAGGTGTTGGTTAAATCCCAGATATTTCACCAGGTTTTACAGCTGAGGACTCAAACAGAAGATCTGTTTTAAAACAATGTTCATGGTTCTAAAGAGAAACAGAAGGTCAGTGTCCGTTTATCTGAACAGTACAGAACTTTGTTTCAAACCATGTAGAACATGAAGTGCAGAAAAATATGAATCATGTATTAAAAAGTGAACGAAATTTACAGAACAAACAGTTTTATGATCAATGTTTAAACAGTTTGAGTAGTAAAAATCCTACAGTGTCCACATGTTACTGACCAGCTCAGGAGCTCCAGAGAAAGACATTTAACTTCATATCTGCTGTAACCAGGGGCATTAGATGAGACAGTGCAGGCAGTGCAGTTGCACATGGGCCCCTGGGGTGGAATTTAATTTAAATATGGTGCCATTTGCTGTATATGTCCATAAAAATCAAACCCACCTGCGTCATAGTTTTCTATTTTATTTTGTTTTTTTTATACATTCAGTGGCTAAATAAATAAAATTATAAGTTTTTTCTACATAAACTATAAAATCTATAAATGAACTATAAAAACTGATGATTGAAATGAGTTGTTTCTTACTGTCTCTGATACTTTTGTCAGATATGATGATTGCTGGGTGATATGTATGCTGATGTTGTCCAGTGTTGAGTCTCTTTTTGTGTCACGACTATATATGTATAATAGCGGGGAACTGCCCATTGGTTCGACATCCCATTGTTCCGACCATATTAAACACATTGTTCGAAGTCCATTCCGAAATCATCATGATGCCCTGTGGTTAAGGTCTGGTTAGGTTTAGGCACAAAAACCACTTGGTTAGGGTCAGGAAAAGATCATGGTGTGGGTTAAAATGAAAAAGAAAGTGACAAACACATAAACCGTGAGCCTGCTCCGCCTCAAGCCAGTCGCGGCGCACCATACGCCCGCCGTGAGCCGTTCAGCACCGCGGACAGTCGGACTAATGGGATGTCGAACCAATGGGCTGTCGAACCAAAGACATGGACCCTAATAGCGTGCACAGAGGCCCATTGTAGTTTCCTGACGCCGCTGACTGTAATATCCTCTTTAAGAAACAGACGGCAGATTTAAAGGTGCTTCATCTGTTTGAAGATTAAACACCAACAAGATGGAGAGTCATAAATTCTGTCATTGTGACTCACAACTAAATGTACTAAATGTAATGAACTAAACTCTGATCCAATGAGAAGCAGCACTGCTCTTAACCTTTCTTGTTAGAACAATGAAGATGTTTTTATTCACTTATTTAACCTTTATTTAGCATGTTAAACTGCAACAAATACAACATCAAATCCAAAAATACACAAAAAAACAACAATGATTAAAACACAGTGGCCTCTAAAGAAATAACAAGCACATGTCTCAATCACCACTTTCTTTATGATGTCCTTAAATTCATCAGTGGATATAAATGTTTCCACTTTCAGATCTTTTTGAAGATTGTTCCATGTCCGTGGTGCAGAGTAGGAAATGTTCCCCAGATCTGTTAAAACACGGGCTTCATTAATAAGCAACCGGTTGGAGGAGTGTAGTTGGAAACTACCAGAGCTGAATATTGCTTTCTAGATAAAAATATACCAGTGCTGTTGTCTGCAAGTGGTCAATAACATCCAACCCACCAAATCATAAAGAATGCAGTGATGAGTCAGAGACTTTGTAATAAAAGGTAGAGATGCACTGTACACTGAATCAAGGCTGTGTAAAATGGAGGAGGCTGCATGCCTATACAATATGTTACCTTAATCAATCACAGACAGAAAAGTAGCTTCCACAAGTTTTTTTCTCAGCACTAAAAGTAAAACAAGATTTATTTCTAAAATAAAAACCAATCTTCACTTTAAGCTTCCTAACTAGAGCAGCAGTATGTACATTAAATGAAAGCTTATCATCTGTCCATATATCCAAGTATGAGAACAGTCTTTCAATGGATTTACTGTCAGAAGACAAGATGCTAAAATCTTCAAGAGGCTGTGAGCGAGCTATTGAGAAAACTTTGTTTTCTGAACATTTAAAATCAATGTTAAACTCAGCAGAGCAGTTTGTAATGACTGACAGTCAGTCTGAAGCTCCTGCACCACCTGCACTATGGAGGAAGCATGTGTGTACATGACAGTGTCATCTGCATATAAATGTAATTTTGTTGGAATGTCTTTACCCAAATAATTAAAAAAAAAGAGAACAAAAGAGGCCCCAAGATGGAACCCTGGGGGACACCTTTAGTTATCAGAAGAAATTCATATTTATGTCCTTCTTCATAAAAACACTGAGTATGACCTGTGAAATAATTTTGGAACCAGTGTACAGCCTGAGGACAGACACCATATGTAACACATAAGATAAAATAAGATGAGATGAGATGAAATAAGATAAAACATTATTTATCAGGGGAAATTGTTGCAGTACAGTGCAAATCTTACATTAAATGTAATGAAGTAAATACTGGTAGTAAAAAACAAAGCAGTCAGAACTCAGAATAACTTTATTTCTTCTTAACATGTAGCCACATTAAAAACAGAGCGTACATCACACTTGAAGAAAAACAAGCTCTTCTTCACAATTTAAAGGATTTAAAGAAAACCGTTGACACTCTACACCTGACTGTATGTAGTTTACCTGCGATCCGACTTGTAAGCTCGGACCGCTGATTCGCTGAACCTTATGATTTTATTTTGTAGAAACCAAAATGCTCAGGACATAAGAACACAAGCAGTAAAATACTTATTCAAATAAATATAAATATATTGGAGTAAAAGTGAAAGTTGACAATAATAAAATATAAACTTAAGTAAATATTCCCTTTGTACATTAAAATAAATATTGGTCCTTGATTCTGAGAAATCTGAGTAATTTTTCTGTTTAATTTAGAATTTATTCAGATAGATTCCCTCTTCTGTTTAGTTTGTCATCAGCATTGTTATCTGTTTCACATTAATGACAACAGTGGAAATAATTGTTGGACTTTATTGTGTCATAGGTGACATTTTGTAATTGTGTGTTTCCTGCTGTGAAAAGTCAAACTGATGATAACAACAACAACAACAACAACAATAATAATGATAATAAACTTTCTTTTTATAGTTCTTTTCAAAAACAAGTTTACAAATGAATTTTCCATTGACTGCATCAGTATGTTGTGCGCACCCAGTTCCTAATAAAGAGGACAACTTTAGCTTAAAAAATGTAATGTAATATAATTTAATTTAAAAAACCTTCACGGGGAACACATCTGTCGCCATTCGTGCTTGGGAATTATAAGTTTGTCACACATTGAATGCCCTGATTGTGAGTGGGACGATGGATTGATTTACTATACGGAGCAAATTACAACAAAGCATCAGCGAAGACGATTGACCACTGAAAGAAAAGGGAAAATGAAAACTGTCAGTGGACAGCTACCTGTCCTACTGTGATAAGAGTGATAACACACATAGAAGCAGTTGTGCACAGATAAAAATACAGACGTGCCTTGAGCACAAAAAGTTTGAAAACATTTGCTGTGGAATGTCTGAATTTTCATTATAGCATAATACATATTAATATTTCTGAATGTCACATACAAGTTTAAACATTGTGATATACGTAGCACAATGCTTATTTATTTTTACACACTTACAGACTCAGCACAGTGAAGATATATTTTTATTCTTCTTAATTACTGTTGTTAAACACTGCAGCATGATGCACATTTCTATTTCTATTTCATTTTATATTTTATTACTTTATATTTACATATTTCCATTTCATACTGTTATTCTTATAATTCTCTGTTCTTTACATCGGAGCAACTGTCATGAGTAACAGTTTCCTCCTCCAATAATCAGTTTCTGATTCTGACTGATGAGATGGTGGGAAATGAAACACTGATGATTTAGAGGAATTCATTGAGTCATTTCAGGAGCAAATGATAAAGAAGTTAATCTATATTTTAGTCATTTCCCTCAGCACGTAGGCAGCTGATCAGAACACCGACTCTGCTTCATCTGAACTGATGGAGGTCAAACGGATTGTCTCATTATAGTTTGCTGTGTTTTAATGAGTTTACTTTGTTGTTGAGTTGTCGTGTGGTCACGCTGAAGCTGTGACTCAGCTACATGTTGTTTATTGAAACTCGAGTGTTAATCAGTGTTTGTGATCAGCAGAGCGGCTCAAACTGGATCGAGCTGCGATTCTCTCTGTGGCTTCCTGTTTGTTCTGCTGCACCGAAAACAGCAGCAATGCAGATAACAGTGTGTGTGTGTGTGTGTGTGTGTGTGTGTGTGTGAGAGAGAGAGACAGAGAGAGAGAGAGACACCTGTGTCTTTGTGAGGACATTTTAACATCAATAATAAAATCAAATACGTTTTGTTGTATATCAGCACTTGGTCAGACACCGACAAAAAAAGCCGTCCTTACATGTCGGCAAGATATGTGACTACATACCGATATTGTTAAACAAAGTCCAGTGGTGTCAGAGGGAAACGTGTCAGGACAACAATGTAAGTTAACGGGCCGAAAGGCCAACTAGGGCAGGTGTGAGGGGTGATGGATGGAGCCAACAACCACTGGTTTTCACCCAGGAGGCCAGTGTTCACTTCCTGTAAGACTGTAAAGCCAAACCCTGTTCTTTTTTCCTAAACCCAGCCACGTGTGTGTGTTGAAGGAAAACTAAGATCAATGCACAGTGTTGTACCGACGTAGTGCTTTTATTTTGAAAAAGACTGTATCAAACTGTACATTTCCTGTGAAAACAGAAGTGTATTTTGAAAACAGACAATGCATGTAACAGGCTGAAGTTGACACGGCGTCTCAGAACGTCAACAACCAACACACCCAGGGTACCTTGGACGTCATATGTGGACGTGGAAAGTCCATGACCAAACGTGGACATATGACGAGGTCACAGTGAGGATGTGTTGGTTGTGTTATTGACCACTGATGTTGGTGATCCGGCTCAAAGTTCATGTCAGGGATTGTTCACACCTAATGAGATCAGTTGTGTTAAAATGAACTCTGGTACGTTTGTTAGTACGGTTCATTTAGGCTGGTGTGAAAGCTGTCAGTGACATCCTGGTGCGGATCAAACAACCAAACCGAGACCACTTGAAAAGTTGAGTCTCGGCCCGCTTCCAAACGGACTCTGGTGCCATCACATCCTCACTGTGACCTCGTCACAGTGTCCATGTTTGGTCATGGACTTTCCACGTCCACATATGACGTCCAAGGTACCCTGGGTGTGTTGGTTGTTGACGTTCTGGGTCTTTGACAAAAATGACAGAAACATAGAACAAGCAGGAATTAAGAGACGACTGTGACAGAGTTCTGATAATGAAGACGCTGATCACTGTCAGGAGATCACTCATATTTATACACATATAATGTTCATTTCTTTTCACTGATGAATTTCTGCAGTTTGAACTTAAAAAAACAAAGTGAGAAAATGAACCCTAAACTTTGATCTGTGAATGTGTGTCATCACCTCTGGTTACAGACTGAATGGAAACATGAAAACCAGAGTGTAACTCACAGCTGTGTGTGTGTGTGTGTGTGTGTGTGTGTTTCAGCCCACTTCCACTCCACCTGTTTTCCACCGGCTGTGAGTGTGTTCATAATTAAGTATTAATTTAACCTTTCAGACTCTAAATCTCAACAGTAAACATGTTAAACATGTTACAGCTCATAACTTTTGTTCTGCGTCTGCTTTTCCTGGTTCAGGCCACGTAAACTCTAAAAGTTTTAGAGTGTGTATTGTGTGTTGTTTTATTTGAAGTGAAGTGTTTTTCAGTCAAAGATGTGAAGAGTTAATGTGATCAGCTGCGGCCGCCTCAGTGACTGACATAGAGGTGACACCACAGTCCAGCACCAGTGCAAAATGCAAACGGTGTCATGGACGTGATGACTCTTCCTTCTTTAATGTTTCATGTTTCAGACCTCTTCGTTCTGTGAAATCCAGAGATGGGACAATGTCATGTTTTTTGCAAGTCACATGTAAGTCTGAGGTCTTTGCACTCAAGTCCCAAATCAAGTCCTGAGTCCTAAACTCTGAGTGTTGAGTCCTGAAGAATTCATAGTGCACTCTTCAACAATTTAATGCCAGTTTATTTAAATTGCCCTTATTTTAAATGCTCTATAAAATGTGCATTTATTTCTTCATCATCATCATCATCATCAAACTGTTCCTCATTCCAGGAAAAACTTTGTTTTATTTTATTTTCACCTCTTTACCGTGGTGTCTGTTAGCCTCTTCTGACAGGGAACTGAAGCTTTTATATTGAAGCCGATGTACTTCACTGACAACAGAAACTTTACTTCTTTACTTCTGCAGCAGCCTCGACTGGTTTGTGTGTCAGTAAATTAAAGCAAAGACTCAAATACAGCGTGCACCTCTTCTTTCTTTCTTTCTTTCTTTCTTTCTTTCTTTCTTTCTTTCATTAATCGTATTTGATCGTGACGATGCAGTTTAACAAGTGCAGAGTGTCAGACTGATGTGAGAACACGTAGAGTTTATATACTGATTATTTTCAACTCTTGCACTGATATCATTTTTTGTAGCTGGCTAAAGTACGAGGTCATGTGACTGGAGTCTTGTTGCTGCAGCAGACGGAGATACACTCACTGGCCACTTTATTAGGTACGCCTTGCTGGTGCCAGGTTGGACCCCCGTTTTTACTGCTGTGAGTGTTTGTAAGACGACAGTTTGTCTCTTTGCTGTTGAAACATGTCACAGGGTCAGCTCCATAAAAACTGATTGTCTGAGTTTGGTTTGGTGACTGGTCTGCACGGAGCTCTGACATCAGTCTGACTCTTATTAGCAGATCAAATATGAGCATGTTGTTGCAGAAGAAGAAAGAGTTGCCTCCATCACTGTGTTTCAGTGCAGAATCTTTATCTGATCAGCACAAACGAGTCACATAAACCAACCTACAAATTAGACCTTATATGATTCTTTATTTTGGTATCAAAGACATTCGGATTTTATTTGTCCATGTGTCCTGTGACCTCATGTCTCTGGAGGACGACATCTGTTGGCCGACAGGGAGGCATTATCAGCTGACACATACGTGTTTTTCTGTTTAAGTAATATTATGCACTGTGATTTCATTGGTTCAGAAATAAATGAAATCATTATCAGAGTTCAGACTGACTCTGCAAATTAAAGTGACTTCAGGGTGTCCAAATCATCAACATTCAAACTGTATGGGTCACACACATCTTAATTTAAAATAACAAGATTATTTTGAGAACCAGAAGCTTTTAAGCAAATTAAAAAGACAAATAAAATCACGCAAGTAAAAAAAAAAAAAAAAAACTACACAAATAAATAAAAACAAAATATTGATACTATCTGTGTTTACATGTAAATGTCTCTCTGGTTTATCACACTGTGAAACTTGTTATCTTTCATTATTTGTCGTCCTGTGAAGGTGTTTGAGGCTGTGATCTGATTGGCTGCTGCTGCTGCTGGTGGAAAATCTTCTGTCTCACTGTTTCCACAGGATGTGGTCGCCTGGTGAGGACGAGCTGCACAAAGATGCCTGCGTCACAGACGAAGGCGGTGGTTTCTGCCTCAAAGCCTGCTGGGACAGGATGTGTGGGCGGGGAGATGGAGGTCAGGCGGTGCTGGGGTGAAGACGTATCGTCAGGTGTGGCCTCAGAATCAGTGTGAGAAAACAGGCGCCTAAATATAAACCGTATAAACCATCAGCGCAGCAGGTCACATGTTCCTATGTGTGATAAATGTGTCGCTCAGTATTTAACTTGTATATCCAGGTGTGACTGAGCGGCCAGGTGGAGGGGGTACACAGCTGCTCAGGCGCCTGAAGCCGCCGCGACGGCCCCAAATCTTTATGTGTTTTACTTTTCATTAATTTTAGATGTTTTCATATTGTTCTCATGTTACAGTCTCTTCAGACTGTCAATATTCACATACATACTTTCATATTCTTCTTATACAGTGACTTTAAACCTTCTGTGAGAATAAACAGGATGAGATATTTAAATTACAATAAGTGCTAAAACACAAGCAAAATAAATCAGTGTAAGATATTAAAACATCACATAAACTAAAACTGTTTTTGATTCTCAGTGAAAGTAAAAAGAATCATAGGGGTTAAGGTGATGGCTACCTAATCCTGATCTTTTCCAAAGTCCCAGAGCGTTTCCAAAACATTAATGTACAAATTATTTGAAACAGCCGAAACATTTTGAAGGAAACATGAAGGCGCCCAGTCTCACTCTGAAGTCGACGAATACTGGCGCTTAGACAGTGACCTGCAGCGTCAGACACTGACGAAAAAAGCCATTCTTTCACATCGACATGATATACGGCTGGTCAGTGTTATTGTTAAAAGACACCATATTTGTTGTTGACAGAAAAAAAGGTCAATCCATGGTGTTGTACCAACATAGTGCTTTTATTTTGAAAGAGACTGTATGCAAACTGTACATTTCCTGTGAAAACAGAAGTGTATTTTGAAAACAGACAATGCATGTAACAGGCTGAAGTTGACACGGCGTCCCAGAACGTCAACAACCAACATACCCAGGGTACCTTGGACGTCATATGTGGACGTGGAAAGTCCATGACCAAACGTGGACATGTGACGAGGTCACAGTGAGGATGAGTTGGATGGGAACATGAAGACAACAGAGGCCCAAACTTGCAGCCTCCAAACATTTTGATCCTGTCTGTCAGTAACATCAACAAAAGAAACAGAGTAGACAGGACTAAAAGGAAAGTTCAGCAGAATCAAATGTGGTGTAATAATATCTGTCCTATGTTTAGGAATACATTTATCACCAGTATACTGCATACACATATATTAAACAACTAAACTGAAGTATTTGAGTAAAGTATGATTACCTCCAAACTGCACAGCAGAGGTCAGCTATATGTGTTTCCCAGATGCCGCTGCACAGGATGAAGCATGACGAGGAGTAAATGAAGACATGGTGAGAAATGTTTGTTACCTGTAAGAATCTGTGTTGTTTCAGTTTGGGCCCTTTAAGGAGAATCACCTGGGGCCCCTGGAGTTCTGAATCATGAGGTCCCTTCAACAGGAGTTTAGACTCTTATTCAGGTTTTGCCTCCATCAGGTTTGTTACAGTCCTGCTGTGGATGAATTTAGGTTTATTGTTATGTTTATGTTTCACTCCATCTCTTCGTTCACGTCCTGTTGGTGATATTACAAGACCACATTTGATTCTGCTGAACTTTCCTTTTAGTCGTGTGTACTCTGTTTCTTTTGTTGATGTTGCTGACAGACAGGATCAAGGCTATATACTGGGCCTCTGTTGTCTTCATGTTCCCATCCAACTCATCCTCACTGTGACCTCGTCACATGTCCACGTTTGGTCATGGACTTTCCACGTCCACATATGACGTCCAAGGTACCCTGGGTGTGTTGGTTGTTGACGTTCTGGGACGCTGTGTCAACTTCAGCCTGTTACATGCATTGTCTGTTTTCAAAATACACTTCTGTTTTCACAGGAAATGTACAGTCTCTTTCAAAGTAAAAGCACTACGTCGGTACAACATGAAGAACAAGGTTTGGCTTTACAATCTCACAGGAAGTGAGCACCGGCCTCCTGGGTGAAAGTCAGTGGTTGTTGGACCCATCCACCCCTGCTCCTGCCCGGCCTACTCAGCCTTTCCCCACCTTAACTTTAGTTGTTTTCCTGTCGCATCTCCCCCGACGCCTCCGGGCGCTGTTAAATAATAATGGCGACCGGCTGCATATCATGCTGAGTGAAAGGACGACTCATTTCTTCAGTGTCTGATGCCAGAAGTCGCTGACCAAGTGCCAGTCAGTCAATGACTTTGGAGTGAGACCGGGTTGTCTTGACATGTTCGATGTATAAAACACAATATAAGCGACAGCTTCATTATACTTTTCACAGAACCAGAACCAGCTCTCCTCTGCTGGAAAAAAAAAAACTAAATAAAACTTTATTAAGTAAAATGCACCATGTGACACACAGGCGCCCCTCTATGAGACACGGCCACCAAAATGCAGTGGTGGAAGCACAGCGGCTCAAGTTCTGTACTTATGTAGAAATCTGAGGTATTTATACTTTACTTGAGTCTTTTCTTTTCTTCTACTCCACTACATTTCAGTGACGCTTTAGTTACTTTACAAATGAAGTTTTTCTTACACATAACATATGAACATATATTTTTTTTGTCATAAATTAAATTACAAAAATTTAAAGACCTACAAGTAGAGCTGAAATTATTAACTGAATAAACAATTAGTCGATTTTCCTTCATTTAGTACTCTCACTTTTCATACTTAATACATTGTACTGATGATACTGTCATGTTTAAGTTACGTTTTGTAGTATTATAGTGTAGTATTTTTACAACAAGTTTTTTGTACTTATACTGAAGTACAGAATCTGAATACTTCGTCCACCACTGCAAAAATATATATATAATAATGTCGGAACCAGCTGATGAACAACACAGTGTTTATTATTATACATCATTACATGACATCATTTAAAACTGTGCTCAATATGACTTTGTTCTCTGTTTATAGTTGCCTCTCTTTTATCATTTGATTAATATGGTTATAGTCTGAAGTTTATAGGTGTAAAAATCCTCATCATCATGATGAAGGTAGAGTGTGACCCGCTGTGACAGTAACCATGTGACTCTGTGGTGACTGTACTGGTGATGGAAAAATCATTTGTTTGTTTGTTGGTTGTGTTTGTTTGTTTGGTTTTCTGCAGCTTCACCGCCAACAGGATGTCAGCAGCAGGATGTGCACGAGCTTCAAAAGAAGCAGAAGTAGAAATGAGGCTGCAGCAGCATGAAACTTTGAGGTCACAATCTGACAAACATCCGTCGGCACACAGAGGAGAAAAAAACACGACCTCAGAATATTTCCGACACGTGTGGAGGAAAAAAAAATAAAAACTTGCAGCTGAAAGTGTCTCCAAACTTCCAGGAAGAAATAAAATAATATTAAAACATATAAATATATATATGAGAAAAACTATGTGTGGTAACACTGTGATATATTATCTGTTCATGCAACAGCTTTCATGCAGGGCTGTCCACAGGAGGGCCTACAGGTGTTAACAAATATATTCACTGACATTTATATCTGCATGGAAGTCTGTTACAAACCATTTATGACATTTAGGCATCAGGGCTGTCCACATACTTATGGTCAAATATTGTATATTTACATAATAAGGTCCAACGGTCCAACCAAACTGTCGGCCATCACTCCCGCACTCTGGGAGCTCTCCTGCTCCGTCTCCACAGACTGCCCTCAGTGATATAATCAACATGTGGAGTAAAGTGTTCCCTGCACTTCTGTTAGTGTTATATGTTGTGTAAAATTTATGACACGTCCTTGAAAAATGCTGAAAACGTTTTTAAATTTTGTCCATAAAAATGTGCAGGAACGCTGAAAGAAAGAAGTGGTGTTTCATAAAGCCGTAGCACCGTCAGCCTGGACCTCCAAGACTTCCTGAAGAATTGTGTGAGGGACAGACTTTATAATGATTAACATACATCAGGTTCAAAATGAGTCAACACGTCTTTTGCAGCAAGTGTCTCATTGTTCAACAGAAGGACATCAGAGGTTAGAGGTCAGAGGTCGGGGGGGGGATTCCTGGTCTGTCTCTGTGTAAAGTAATGAACAGATGCTAAAATGCTTTAAAACAAACGTGTCGTGTGGATCATCATGGACACACAGAGGAGGACAACAGGGTTTATTTTTATTACTCTGACAGTGAAAACTACAGAAATGAAATGAAATATAAATGAGATAATGTTTGGAGGAGTCCAGGCCGCTGAAACACATCTGAATGCATCAAAAGTCTGAGGGCGATAAAAGATCAGATTTGACATGAAATTGTTTGATTTCAGGGGAAGACATGACTTTATATTCGGCTCTGGGTTACAGGTTTGAAATGAGAGTCATTTGTCCTGCAGGTGGTGTGCTGCTGCCGTTCCTATTGCTCTTCCATGTGACAACAGCGCCACTGTGTGACTTCTCTCAGGAACTGCCACCCTCACATCAACAAGTCCTGAGTGAAGCAGAGGCTTGTACTACAAAGCCACTTCAACTCAGCCAGAATATCTTCTGGTTATCTGCTTTGACTAAGCTTAACTTTGGACATCTGGATAAGCGCTGCTACAAAGCTGCTTATCAACTAGTTCAGTCAGCTCTGGGTTTTCCTATCAGCCACCAGCGTGTTCATGTGAAAGAGCCAGTGGTGTTAATTATGGGCCACATCATCAGAACCATGAATGAAGTAGGCTGCTTCATATTATATGAGATGAAACGGCAGCAAAAGTGTCTGCTACTGTGAGACAGTCAAATGTCAGTGGCGTGGGATGGAAACAACAATCTGTAATCTTCAAAAGGAAAATCTAGAAACATTGTAAACACCATCCAAAAATGTAGCGTCATCTGAGACTTAAGTTAGGTGCATGTATCACTGAGCTATGGGCCAATGTGACATTAGTGCAGAGTATTATTTTGCTGTTTAGTTGGACCATGATAATACCACCCTCAATCTGTCACATAAAACACTTTGAAGTGACGCCAGACTGTTTGTGTTACTGAAGTAAAGGCTGGAAAAGTAGTTAAGGACTGATGAGGTCTGTCTGATCCAAATGTTACATTTATAATAACAGGAGCCAATTAATAATGTCTGGATTCTTTTACTAATAAAATATGATGTGTTTTGTCCCAGTTCTCATCACACAGGTGTCTCAGGTTATTTTGAGCTGCAGTGATGAATCAGAGTGTAAAATATCACCATCACTGCAGACTGAAATAAACTTTGCATCATTTCAAACAGTGTTAAAATCATGTGTTTAGTGTTGTAAACAATCTCTCCATTTGTTAGAAGCTGTGTTTTCAAACCAGTGGAAATAATGAAATGATTCTACTGACCTGTGACAGCATACAGGCTCCTCTTTTTTACCTGCTGTCACTCTGGACTTTGCTGCATGGAGACTTTTTTCTTCAGTGATCTGATTGGTCAGAGGTCGGGGTGTTGACAAGCTGTGATCCCATACCCTGAAGTTAACCTGCTCTGGAGCAGCTTAGCTGTTCAGCATACGTTGCCACGGTGATTTATCATGGTCAAAAGAGAACCAGCTTGGTAGTGCTGAAAACCCAGAGTTAAGCCCAAAGTTATCTGGCTAACTTCAAATCCTGCTTCGTAGTACAGGCCTCAGGTCATTTCTGTCACGTGAGAAGGATCTTACCGAAGACGACTGCATTAAAGAAAACTGTGATGTACAGAGCCATATCATACACTTCACCCAGGTGACCAGTAGGATCACTTTAAAGAGACACTAAGAACCTCAATTATCAAAAGAGAAATCTGTTAACCAGCATTTGATGTAATGTTTGTGAAGGTCATGTGTATTTGTGGCGCTTTAAAATTGTCAATGTTGTCAACTGTCTACGATGTCATCATTTAATATTTTGTCTTGTTTTTTGCATTTTGTGTGGACCCCAGGGAGAGTGGTCGTTACTCAAAATGAGCATTCATTAACATGATTTACTAAAAGGTGACTCCTCTGCAGTGGGACATTTATAATTATTTAGTACTTTAACTTTGCAGAATTGGTCCAATGTTCTATGTCCTGGCCGTGGAACAGTGGAACAGCTCTTTACCCTTGTGAGGCTGCTGGAGGGGTCGTGGCAGTTTGCCCATCCAGTCTACATGTGTTTTGTGGACTTGGAGAAGTCTCATGACTGCATCCCTCAGGGAGTCCTGCGGTGGGTACTGCGGGACTACGAGGTACCAGGGTCACTGCTGTGAGCCATCCGGCCCCTGTATGACCACAGTGAGAGCTGCGTCCGCATACAGGGTGTAAAGTCAAACATGTTCTTGGTGGGTGTTGGGCTCCACCAGGGTCGTCTCTTGTCACTGATCCTGTTTTTGATATTCATGGACAGGAACTCGCAACCGGGGGAGGAAGGGATCCGGTTTGGAGCCCTCAGAATTGCATCTCTGCTTTTTGCAGACGATGTGGTTCTGTTGGCTCCATCTCACCGTGACCTCCAGCATGACCTGGGGCGGTTTGCAGCCAAGTGCAAAGCGGTCAGGATGAGAGTCAGCACCTCCAAATCCTAGGTCGTGGTTCTGTGCTGGAGAACGGTGGATTATTCTCTCTGGGTTGGGAGAGAGACGAAGGAGAAGAGAGGAGGTGAGTATCTCCAGGTCTTGTTCACAAGTGAGAGTAGAATGTAGCATGAGATGGATTGGCGGTTTTGTGCGGTGGCTGCAGTGATGCGGGCGCTGCACCCGACCATCATGATGAAGAGGGAGCTGAGCCAGAAGGTGAAGCTTTCCATTTCCTGGTCCATCTGCGTCCCAACCCTCACCTATGGTCATGAGCTCTGGGTAGTGACTGAAAGAATGAGGTCACAGATACAAGCAGCTGAAATGAGTTTCCTCTGTAGGGTGTCTGGGCTCAGCCTTAGAGATAGGGGGAGGAGTCAGACATCTGGAGGGAGCTCGGAGTAGAGCCGCTGCTCCTTCATGTTGAGGTGGTTCAACATCTGATCAGGACACCCAGCTTTGGATGAGCAATTGAAATGGATGGATGAATGCATGTGGAAAAATAGCTATAAAGCAGAGTCTGAAAAAACTGAGGGACCGGGCCTTCAGGCTGGTTAGAGCAAACTTTATGTCACCAGGTTTGGCCTGAATTTCCCTGCTGCCTGCATTAAAATCAGCCTGTTAGCACCAAGGTTGTTTCTTTAAGATGTCACTGTCATGTTCTGTTGTGAATAAATACTAACAAAGTCGTGTTACTGCAGGAATACTGAATGTTGAAGCAGTTTGGTGTTCAATGCCTTGTCAGGAAGGCTTACAAACATGTATACACTCGGCTACTGCAGGGTTTCTCTTTGCTTTTTGATGTGACACCAGCGCCACCCTGTGGCTCTTCTCTGGGACTGTTTATGAAGCAGGAATGAAAAAATATGTTCAACTCATTAATCAGCTGCTCAGATCATGTTTAACTTGTAGAAGCAGGTTTTGTCCAGCAACAACAACAATATATTTATGGCAGCAATACTAGGCTACTGCTAATAATAATAATAATAATAATAACATTCCACCATTATTCCATCTGAAAAATATTTCCAGACTCTGGTCATCTCTCTCTGACTCCATGGCAGAACCCGTTATTCACACCTTTATCACCTCCCGTATGGAGTCTTGTCGTGGTTCCCGACAGGGCCCTGGACAGGCTCCGGTAAGTGCCGGGGTCCTCGCTCGTACCAAGCCCTGGAAGACATCACCCCCACCCTCATCTACCTTCGACAGCTACTGGTCAAATCCTGCATCCACTAACCTCCCCCTCCTCACCTACAAGTCCCTTTATGGTCATGCCTCCCAGTACCCCATCCATCCTAATACCCCGTCCAGAACAGTCCTCTGACACGAGTCTGCCCTCCTCCCCAGACTTTTTTACATTGGTGTTCTCTTGTTTACAGAGCTATGCTTGGTTAACTTCCAGGATATTTATGTGTGTACATTAAAGAGGCAACAGATATCATCTTTTCCTAAATACAGTACAGGCCAAAAGTTTGGACACACCTTCTCATTCAATGCGTTTTCTTTATTTTCATGACTATTTACATTGTAGATTCTCACTGAAGGCATCAAAACTATGAATGAACACGTGGAGTTATGTACTTAACAAAAAAAGGTGAAATAACTGAAAACATGTTTTATATTCTAGTTTCTTCAAAATAGCCACCCTTTGCTCTGATTACTGCTTTGCACACTCTTGGCATTCTCTCCATGAGCTTCAAGAGGTAGTCACCTGAAATGGTTTCCACTTCACAGGTGTGCCTTATCAGGGTTAATTAGTGGAATTTCTTGCTTTATCAATGGGGTTGGGACCATCAGTTGTGTTGTGCAGAAGTCAGGTTAATACACAGCCGACAGCCCTATTGGACAACTGTTAAAATTCATATTATGGCAAGAACCAATCAGCTAACTAAAGAAAAACGAGTGGCCATCATTACTTTAAGAAATGAAGGTCAGTCAGTCCGAAAATTGCAAAAACTTTAAATGTGTCCCCAAGTGGAGTCGCAAAACCATCAAGCGCTACAACTAAACTGGCACACATGAGGACCGACCCAGGAAAGGAAGACCAAGAGTCACCTCTGCTTCTGAGGATAAGTTCATCCGAGTCACCAGCCTCAGAAATCGCAAGTTAACAGCAGCTCAGATCAGAGACCAGATGAATGCCACACAGAGTTCTAGCAGCAGACCCATCTCTAGAACAACTGTTGAGAGGAGACGCCAATCAGGCCTTCATGGTCAAATAGCTGCTAGGAAACCACTGCTAAGGAGAGGCAACAAGCAGAAGAGATTTGTTTGGGCCAAGAAACACAAGGAATGGACATTAGACCAGTGGAAATCTGTGCTTTGGTCTGATGAGTCCAAATTTGAGATCTTTGGTTCCAACCGCCGTGTCTTTGTGAGACGCAGAAAAGGTGAACGGATGGATTCCACATGCCTGGTTCCCACTGTGAAGCATGGAGGAGGAGGTGTGATGGTGTGGGGGTGTTTTGCTAGTGACACTGTTGGGGATTTATTCAAAATTGAAGGCACACTGAACCAGCATGGCTACCACAGCATCCTGCAGCGACATGCCATCCCATCCGCTTTGCGTTTAGTTGACGATCATTTCTTTTCAACAGGACAATGACCCCAAACACACCTCCAGGCTGTGTAAGGGCTATTTGACCAAGAAGGAGAGTGATGGAGTGCTGCGGCAGATGACCTGGCCTCCACAGTCACCGGACCTGAACCCAATGGAGATGGTTTGGGGTGAGCTGGACCGCAGAGTGAAGGCAAAGGGGCCAACAAGTGCTAAACACCTCTGGGAACTCCTTCAAGACTGTTGGAAAACCATTTCAGGTGACTACCTCTTGAAGTTCATGGAGAGAATGCCAAGAGTGTGCAAAGCAGTAATCAGAGCAAAGGGTGGCTATTTTGAAGAAACTAGAATATAAAACATGTTTTCAGTTATTTCACCTTTTTTTGTTAAGTACATAACTCCACATGTGTTCATTCATAGTTTTGATGCCTTCAGTGAGAATCTACAATGTAAATAGTCATGAAAATAAAGAAAATGCATTGAATGAGAAGGTGTGTCCAAACTTTTGGCCTGTACTGTATATCATGATGAAAATAATGTGGGTTGCACAGGGTAGTGTCCACAGTAAAATCAGACTATCAGTGTTTACATAGGTTACTTAGTGGCTTTGCAATCTTTGCAATAAGCTTCTGCCACCCGTGCCGAAATTTGGTGTTCAATGCCTTGTCAGGAAGGTTTACATACATGTATACACTCGGCTACTGCAGGGTTTCTCTTTGCTTTTTGATGTGACACCAGCGCCACCCTGTGGCTCTTCTCTGGGACTGTTAATGAAGCAGGAATGAAAAAATATGTTCAACTCATTAATCAGCTGCTCAGATCATGTTTAACTTGTAGAAGCAGGTTTATGCAGCAACAACAACTTCAACAACAACAACACCAGCAACCACAACAATATATTTATGGCAACAATACTAGGCTACTGCTAGTGATAATAATAATAATAACAATAATAATGCTAATAATAATAATAATAACATTCCACCATTATTCCATCTAAAAAATATTTCCAGACTCCGGTCATCTCTCTCTGACTCCATGCCAGAACCCGTTATTCACACCTTTATCACCTCCCGTATGAAGTCTCGTCGTGGTTCCCGACAGGGCCCTGGACAGGCTCCGGTAAGTGCCGGGGTCCTCGCTCGTACCAAGCCCTGGAAGACATCACCCCCACCCTCATCTACCTTCGACAGCTACTGGTCAAATCCTGCATCCATCAACCTCCTTCTCCTCACCTACAAGTCCCTTTATGGTCATGCCTCCCAGTACCCCATCCATCCTAATACCCCGTCCAGAACAGTCCTCTGACACGGGTCTGCCCTCCTCCCCAGACTTTTTTACATTGGTGTTCTCTTGTTTACAGAGCTATGCTTGGTTAACTTCCAGGATATTTATGTGTGTACATTAAAGAGGCAACAGATATCATCTTTTCCTAAATATATCATGATGAAAATAATGTGGGTTGCACAGGGTAGTGTCCACAGTAAAATCAGACTATCAGCGTTTACATAGGTTACTTAGTGGCTTTGCAATCTTTGCAATAAGCTTCTGCCACCGGGGACGAAAATTTGCGGCCACTAAGGGACTGGAGCTGGTCCTTATGAGGAGTTGGGCATGAGATAGTTGAGTCACGAGCACAATGGCAGACGGACAAAGTTTGGAGACAAGTGAAAAACGGCCTAGCAAAAGAAAAGGAGCTCCTCTGTGTGAGGAGGCAAAGAAGAGCAAAAAGGAGAGTGATAAAAGAAGAGGAAAAACAAGAGTAAACCTCAGTCAGGAGTTCAAGAGATGGAGGGAGCTCCGTGACCAAAGAGGCTTCAAAACCCATGTCCAGCTAGCTTTCTTTCTAATGGATCAGTAAGTAACACGGCTAAATGTTAGCTAGACCAGAGAGGACTGGACTGTACTGGCTGCTAGTTCATTCCTAGCTGGCCAGCATCGCAAATCGCCGCAACCAGGGAGCGAGTAGCGAGTGTTGGTCGGCTGACATCCTGGTTGCCATTCTACGGCAGCCCTCGGACAGTGATACCCCCATCCCTTCCTTCTGTTCTCTTCTCACGGAGGCAGCTATCCACGGACATCGCCCAGCTAAGTTACGCCCAGCTAAGTGAACACTGGACTTTGTTTCCCATTCAATTTGAGCTCCAACCGCCGCATGGTTTCCATACGGTAGCGCTTTATTCTAGAATGGGGACTGTTTACATGTGCATATTGGTATAATTCCACTGTGTCTACTGTTGTTTGTACTGGTACTGTACATATTGGTATCATTCACTGTGAGCTGTTTGTACTGGTACTGTACATATTGGTGTCATTTACTGTGAGCTGTTTGTACTGGTACTGTACATATTGGTGTCATTCACTGTGAGCTGTTTGTACTGGTACTGTACATATTGGTGTCATTCACTGTGAGCTGTTTGTACTGGTACTGTACATATTGGTGTCATTTACTGTGAGCTGTTTGTACTGGTACTGTACATATTGGTATCATTTACTGTGAGCTGTTTGTACTGGTACTGTACATATTGGTGTCATTTACTGTGAGCTGTTTGTACTGGTACTGTACATATTGGTGTCATTCACTGTGAGCTGTTTGTACTGGTACTGTACATATTGGTGTCATTCACTGTGAGCTGTTTGTACTGGTACTGTACATATTGGTGTCATTCACTGTGAGCTGTTTGTACTGGTACTGTACATATTGGTGTCATTTACTGTGAGCTGTTTGTACTGGTACTGTACATATTGGTATCATTTACTGTGAGCTGTTTGTACTGGTACTGTACATATTGGTGTCATTTACTGTGAGCTGTTTGTACTGGTACTGTACATATTGGTATCATTTACTGTGAGCTGTTTGTACTGGTACTGTACATTCTGCTATAATTATTTGCATTACTATTTGTTTTTTCTTCAGATAAATCTGACAACTGTTGCTCGGTCTCTTTACTCATTTATTTAGTAGAGTGTCCACACAGCTTCTCATTCTACATATACATAGAGGTATACTGGTGGCTTTACAGCCTACATTTTATTCCTTATCTCTGATCCCCACGCTCAGTTTGGTTGTTGCCACAGTGTGACGCAACACCACTGACACTAGGTGGCGCCAAGCTAAAAAAAAAGAATCCTATCTGTTGCCTCTTTAAACAAAAATAGAAAATGGCTCTGAACATGTTTTTATTGTCTGTACCGAGGGTTCATACAGAGTTTTGGCAATTTGGCACTTGTTGGTTCCTCTCGGATGTTTCAAAGCTCTGCTGCAGGATTTTTGTACACGGTCATTTACACCAATCAGCCAAAACATTAAAACCGCTGGCGGGTTAAGTGCATCACAGTGATCATCTTGTTACAGTGCAATGGTCTGCTGGGACATGGTGGGTCCTGGCATTCATGTGGATGCTACTTGACATGCTCCATCCACCCAAACACTGTTGCAGTCAAAATAAACCCCCTCATGGCAACAGCACTTATCGATGGCAGTGGCCCCCCAGCAGGACAGTGCACCATGCCACATCACAAAAGCTGCTCAGGCATGACCTGAGGTACAGGACAAAGAGCTCAAGGCGTCACCCTGACCTCCAAATACCCCAGATCCCAACCTGATCAAACATCTGAGGGACGTGCTTGTACCCCAGAGGTACCCCTGATCCACGGTGGGTGCTCCTTGGACCGGACTTGGCTCTGACCTGTTAGGACATGGACACAGGACCTGTGGAGGGTGTCCCTTGGTGTCTGGCACCAGGGTGTTAGCTTCAGATCTTTTGGGTCCTGTGGGTTGTGAGGTGGGGTAACGGCACATCCCACAGATGTTTGATCAGATGGGGATCTGGGGTATTTGGAGGGCAGGTTGATGCCTTGATCTCTTTGTCACGTTCCTCGGACCATTCCTGAGCAGTTTTTGTGGTGTGGCGTGACTCATTGTCCTGCTGGAGGGCACAGCTACTGGGGAGTGCCTTGTCTGCACTGGTGTTCAGGTGGGTGGAGCCTGTGTGGCGGCATCCACATGAATGTCTCAACAGAACATTGAACTGCAACAAGATGATCAGTGTTGATCACTTCACCTGTCAGTGGTTTCAGTGTTTTGGCTGATTGGTATATATGCCTGTCAGGGTGCATTTTAGCTGCTCTTTGTAATAATGAGTCGTCCACCTGTTTTATGCTTCTATGGTTCACTTACAGCAGATATTAACATGCTGTGTTTTATATTGCTTGTTTTAGAGCAGTATGTTTTTTATTTTTATTTTTATTTTTGTTTTGTTTCATGTTGTCTGTCTGTAATGCATGTCACTGCCTGTCTCAGCCAGGACAGTCTTGAATAAAAAAATAGAAGAAATAAAAATCTCAAGTTTTTTTTTTTAATCTCTAGCTATTATTTTTCTGTTCTTGTTTTTTTCTTTAATTTCATCTTACTCTGCAAAACTACCTTGAATGGTGCTTTATATATATATCCAAGTAATTATTATTATTATAATGATTAATAATACCATTTTTATGTACCCCAACTTTCAATTTGCATTGGATGATTAAAGTGTTTTTAAGTCACAGTTTTAGTTTTTATCGCTGACTTATATAATTACGAACGTTAATTGAATGCCGCGATGTGATTGGCTGATTCAACAACGTCGCGAGCGTCATCAACCGTCCGTCAATTTAAAAACAGCAACGCGTCCGTCCGCAAAGTTTAACGTGTAAACCGACACCGACAACGAGGCTGACTATGACGCGCTGAGACCGTGAAGAAGGAGCTGAGGAAGAGGAGGTCACCGAGGAAGAGACATGTGCCGGAGTTTAATTAACGGACCGGGCCGTTAGTCGGCACATGAGGGTGGACATGGACATTGTCGTGTTGGACATGAGGACATTTTAAACGACTGCAAAGTTGATTTGCCGCCAAGTTGAGACACATCTGAAGAGCTAACGAGCTGACTCACGTGAAGGACTGGACCTGAGGTGAAGCTAGCTCACCCAGCCCGAGCTAACAGGATGCTAGCTCCAGCTATCTTCATCACTGAGCACACCTGTAAGGTAAGACAGTACTGTGTGTGTCCTGTGGTTAAATACCTGTCACACTGCTGTGACCTGAGAGAGCTCCTTAATTTTTACACACCTATGAGCAGAAGGGTTTTACTGTAACATAAGTCACGACGTTGCTGTTGAAAAGTTTATATTCAGCTGTTAAGTTACATCATGTTTCTCCTTCAGCAGTAACTGTGTGAACACAGATTTAAACAAGTCAAAATAGAGTAAAATGATGGAGACTGCTCACAGTGCTGTGTCATGGCAGAATACTGTGGGAACCTAGATTCTGATTTTGTTTTACAGGGGCCTCAGTACAGAAACACCCTAAGTCTGAAATCCTATCTTATCACAGTTCAGGATGACTTTTAGTTATTTTGGTGTTAAAGTAGCGTGTTTACTAACTGTATTAAAAAAAAATAAATCCTTTTGTCTCATGATAGAAACTGTATCCTAATAAAGCCGCCTGTTAATGACGCTGTGTTTCAGATGATACGTCATGTTTGTAGTCGACCAATGAAGATGAGTTACATATCACCTTGGGTTCGTCCTTCACCTTCTCAAAATGATCCCACACTTTGGATTTCCTGCCCGACATCGTCCAGTCATATAGTTCGGATTTATTTTGACTAAGTGTAGCTCCTATCAAAGTTTCACGTTTTTTTTTTGCCCTTGTTTTTTTCTGCGACGCCAATTAAATTTTGCAGACTAATGACCTCTCTTGTTGATGTAGCTAACATTTAGTCGACCATGAGGGGGCAGCCCAACTCCTAACTGGATGTGACACAAGCGAGCGTCAGTGACTAAATCAGTTTGATTGCGTTGTTTTCTGTTGGACTGTCCTGACTGTTCGTGAGCAACGCGTTTGGAGCTAAACTTTGGTGGGATGCCCTGTTTCTATTTTTACTCTGTTGCTCGCATTGGAAGTGCTGCAGTGGACGAGGAACGGCTGATTCACAAGGTTTAATGAGGAGTTACGTACAGGATGACTCCTTATTTCACTACAATGATCTAAATAATGTCAGGGTTATTACTGTCCTGTTACAACCCCACCTACATCTAGAAGCACTTTCCGCTGTGGAAACGCTAAACACATCTAGGATTTAAGTACATGTCCGTACGGGTTACGCACGGTTCTGAGGGTACTATAGCAAAACTGTTTGGCGTAAACGCAGCGTCTGGGTTATCCGTCTTGAGTAGCCTAATGCTACACTCCAATCAAAGATAGTTTACTTTGTAAACACAGACGTGACCGGACAGCTGCTGAAGAATCAAATTTACAGTTATAGTTAGGAATTCTTAAGTTAAGATAAGGGGTCTGGGATAACAGATAATGGGAAGATAGGAAAACTGTCTTCTTTGAAATTAAAGATAGAACAAGCAGTTAGGATATTCTTCTGTAAGAGGGCCCCAGAAAAGCATCAGTGACCCTCGGCCATTATTGAACCACAGCGGTGCAGCTTGTGGTTTTCTTTGTGTCCTCTGCAGTGGACTCAGTGGTTTCATTAAACTGTGATTTGATATTCCAGTAGTGCTAACCCTTGTTTCTATTGGGATGTTTGAAGAACAGCTTTGCTTAAGTTAATTCCGGCTTGTTAGAGACAAGGATCCCGTCCTCTTTAAATGTGCACATTTGATGCTAAGCTATTAGTTGTGACTGCTTATTTCTGCTGTTATTCAACTGTTGCTCAGAGGGATCTTTGTCTCTTTATGTTGTCAGTCTGATTGAACCATCTGTCATCGTTTGGTTCTTTGTGTAGAAAACTAAGTAACATCTATTTGTAAAGTCGACTTTGTACAATCTGAAAGCATCAAAGACCATTCAGTCACAGAGAGGAGTCCTCTTATACATCTGACTGGACCACATCAAGCTCTGGCAGCAGATCACAAACTTTTCAACAGTAGTGTACCTAGCACCAGAGCTGATACTAATAAATAACTGACGATCATGTCGGATTGATTACAAAGTTTAAACGAAGCTGTCTGGGGTATATTTATCTCCTAACGTTACCAAGTGCCATTTACTCACAACCTGTGCAAACCGTCCGACATGAATGTTAATTGTCGTCACACAAGCAGCCAAAGAGGAGACTGTGATGAAGAACGCTTACTAAAGATAAGGAATAATGAGGGATTTAGAAACCTAATAATTTTATAGCCATGCTTTGCATTTTTAAATACGTCAGGCGGAGACTCACTGTGTGTTGCTGACACCCAGAAACACACAACATTTTATTTTATATTTCGACTCATTTTCATCATTAAGACTGTCCTCCCGCCACATGAGTCGCATCTAGCAAACGTTACTGTAACGTTATGCTAACGCAGACTAACATCACTGTAAGGTAAGAAAAACCTGTTGTATTTCTTTTGAAAAACATTAATGTTGCTGTGTTGCAGGTCTTGTGTTTTGTGTTTTGGTGTTGTGAGAAAGCTCCTGTTAAGTGCACATTTATACACCACACTGTGTTTACAGTCACTGAAGAGGTTTTTACTGCCAAATTAATCTTAGAATTAATGTTAAAGTTGTCAGTAATAAATAAGTAATAAATTATGATTGTGAAGAGATGAGAGATTAGACAAAGCTGTTTAAGGTTGGTGTTAATCTCATAATGTTACCATCTGCCATTCACTCACAACCTGCCCAAAGCTTGAACTGATTGGTGTCTGAGTTAACCTGGAGAGAATTTAAGACTGTCTTGCTGTCGGATGAGAATCACCTAGCTAACATTACTGTAACGTTATGCTAACATAGACTGACATCACCAAGGACAACTGTAAGGTAAGAAAAATAAACTCTTACCCACTGCCATTTACTCATAGCCTACGCAAAGCTTGAACCGTTTGGCGTCAACGTTAACTGTTGCCACACAAGCAACCAAATATGAGCTGGAGAGAAGACTGTGATGAAGAAAGACGCTTGCCAAGAAGAAATTAAGTCACTTTTGGATGTTTGCTGAAAGGTAGGGAGTGATGAGGGATTTCTACACCTAATAATTTTAAAGCCATTTTGCGGTCAAGTACATCTGATAAAGATTCACTGCCTGTTGCTGACACCCAGAAACACACAGATTTGGACAATTTTCTTATTGTTGTTGTTGTTGTTATTGTTGCCTTCTCTGTGTTTAACATCAACCTGCCATGGGACTAGAGATGGAAATTAGCTGCCTGGCTATAATCTCATGTATTTACAAGAAATTATTTATTAATACATATTGTCCCATTTGAAAATAAATGAAATATTGGCTTTAATGTTTCAATATTTCAACTCATTTTCATCTTGTGAGAGATTAAGAAGTGTTTTTCCCAGATGAAACATACCTAGCTAACGTTACTGTAACGTTATGCTAATACAGACCAACATCACTGAGGACCACTGTAAGGTAAGAAAAATAAACTCTAACTAAGCCTGTGCAATTAATCATCTGGTGATTGTGATTACGATTTTAGGTCAGATTATTTCAAAATTAATGAAATCGAGGGTAAATGATTTTTGGTAGCCTAACTCTCATCTGATCTTGTTCGAATTCGTCGATCGACTTGTATGGGCTTTCCAAGATGGCGGCGATGGTATGTTGAATTTTGGTCGGTAAATACTGCCTGCAATCATTGAGTGTTTCTTACAAAAAAAAAGAAAAGTTAGTTTGTGCATTAAGTGGACTTAACTATGTTTACTAGAACAGGTATTTTTAAAACTTCCTTGTACTTAAAAATGTCCTCTGTTACAAAGTTTTTGGGCAATAAATGATACAGCATGTTTTCAAAGTCAAAACATAATCGTTTGCATAATCGTGATTTCAATTTTGACCAAAATAATTGTGATTTCATATTTTTTCCATTATCGAACAGTCCTAACTCTTTTATTTTTTTATATTTATTTACTCACAACCTATGCAAAGCTTGAACCACTCAGCATCAACATTAACCGTTGCCACACAAGCAGCCACATATCAGCTGGAGAGAAGACTGTGATGAAGAAAGATGCTTACCAAGAAGAAATTATGTTACTTTCAGATATTTCTTTAGATATTTACTGAAAGGTACTTAGGTACTTAGGAGACACATTTAATTACTTAAATGTTACGCTAACACAGACTAACATCGGACTGTCTCATTATTAAGGACAAC
Organism: Epinephelus fuscoguttatus; assembly: GCF_011397635.1. NCBI lineage: Eukaryota > Metazoa > Chordata > Actinopteri > Perciformes > Serranidae > Epinephelus > Epinephelus fuscoguttatus. The sequence continues at coordinate 41,986,645 of NC_064766.1, forward strand.
TGTAAGGTAAGTAAAATTTACTGTACTAAATATATGTTTTGTTCTGTGGAAATATTCGTGTTACTGGATTGTTTGTGTTGTGGCTTTTGGCAATCAGCAAGCTTCTGTAAAGTGAACTTAAACCACTTTTAATTGTTATTATTATTATTATTATTATTATTATTTTTTATTATTTTTAACAGTTTATTATTAGCAGGGCTGTATCCAACTCAGAATTTTGTCAGCCATATCAGATTTGGCTGTTCAATGCTCATATTTTCTATATATATATATATATTCTTTTCTTTATTTTCCAGATTTTAGGAGTGTAAACAAGTTAGGTGGGACGTTCAGGTTGACAGTGATGTCTTTGTAATTGAGTAATGAGTAAAGAAGCCAAATTAGCCCTCTGCATGTATGCCTGCTATTTATGCTAATGACAGATCGTAAATGTGCAACAACATTTTTTGCCACACTAGATATCAAACATAAGTCAGGTACTGTATCTTATGAAGTTCCTTTGAGCTCTAAATTGACTATTTCAAGGTGGAAGATAACATTATGTGTAACATTATGCATTTTTGCATTGCTGGTTTATGGTGTGTTGTGGTTTGGTCTTGAACAGAGGGCTCCTGTAATGTGCAGTATACTCTGGTGTTGTCAAAAAATCGTTTCTCAGATACCATTAGATCCTTGAATATCGATTTAGATATCAACTTGCACGGGTATCGATACTGAAAGTGCCGTCCTTTGATCTGCCGGTTTGCGCAAAGATCAGCCGTCTCTGACCATTTTAAACAGGCACTGCTGCAGACTGATAGCCCCTCACCTCACAGCAGCAGCCTGGACCTGGGTGCACACACATGCGACATGAACATGGCAAGTACAAGCCATTAGATTCAGAGTCCTTTGTGACCAGTTTTGGTCGAAAATGTTAAAAGCAAGAGTGCTGTGTGGAAATATTTTGCATATGGAGCAGATGATCAGGGAAAGCTGAAAGATGTCGACAAGCCCAAATGCAAGCAATGCTACAAAGTGGTCGGCGCCAAGTCAAGTAGCGCCACTAACCTGGTCAAGCATTTGAAAGACCGGCACTCCGAGCTGTGTGAGGAGTATCGAGAGATCAGCAAAACTCCTGTTTAAACATGTAAATCAGGCCTATCCAATTAGCGGTACCGAGACCTGGTAAAGGGCCCGAGGCAAATTTAATCAAGGCCGTAATAATAGTAAGCTCCGATAATGGTGGGTGATAAAACAATAACATATCGTCTCGCGATAAACACTTATGCACCGTAGATAGAAAAAACTTTTGATACAACGCTTGATAGTGTTACTGTATTCTGTAGGGAAAAAACACGAGGAAAGCCGAGCAAGTTACCCTCGGAGTCGGGCTGTGCAAGGTTGGTTGCATGAACACACATCATGGTTCTTATATTGCCAGATTCCAGAGAGTCTCCCCTCTTCATATATGGCAGAATATGTCAAACTTCCAACTTGCTATGGTGAGATACATGTAAAAATGAAAGAATTTAGTAACACACATTTTGTTTTTTTCATTGATATAAAAATTAATATAAAATACAGGCACATAGAAGGACATGTAATGATGGCAGATCTGGTTAGCCCAGATTGTCCTGAAAAAACACAAGATATAGCATGTGTATGTAGCCTTTATAATGACTGTGATATGAGTTTAAAAGTAAAGGCAGGAAAAATACCCCAAAAAAGGCCTAGGGCCCAAAGGATTAAATGCATGATGGTTTGTTGTACTGCAGGATGTTTCCACAGCTCCTATCTCTCTGCCCCTCTCCTTCTCCACATACACACAGCTGACGGTCAGTCATTGAGACTTTTCACATTTAAATTGCGCAATTAATGGAGGTTTGGCCTTACATTGTGATGGGAAGTGAACACCCACCTTTTGGGTGAGAGTCAGTGACTGTTGCTGGTTCTGTGGGATTGACATTTCAAATCTGATGCCTGCAATGCAACTACATAATTTCTGTACTATATCATTGAAAAAATAATTTTTACTTAACTAACTCAGAAAACATTGGACCTAAACTTTTCCGTGATACAGAATCTAGCAAATCCTTCAGAAAAACAACAAAACATCAATGATGACAGCATGTTGAATAAATATTAGTGATGATGGTTTGTGTATTGAACTCTTGATATAAGTGCCTCTCTCCTCTGTAGTTCAGTAACAGCTCAGCTTCTTCCTGAGTCTCTCCGTCTACTCTACTCTGACCTGTATTTTCACTTCTCTCAGTTACACTTCCACTCTGTTCAGCTCTGGAAATGAACCATCACTGATTTGCTGTTCACCTTTGTGGATGCAAAAATAATGATGCACAATATCTAAACAAATAATTACCACAGAAAAATGACTTAGTTCACATAATCTCATTCACTGTGGCAGTTCAGTCAGCAAACTTCTACTGAATATAAGGCAGGAAAGAAGGAGTACACATTTGGTTGGTTATCCATGGTTATACATGGATGGTTTTATCTTGAGTGAGAGTGTTCGGCCAAATATCTTAAAGTCCCCATCTAAACATGTTCTATGAGTAATATCTTGTTGAACATGGTTTTCCTACATAAAAAGTGAAAAACAGCTTGAAAAGGCTTTAGAAGCTCATCTACTCCTTCTCCCTCCGGGAGAACTTCTGGATCCAGCCTTGCAACAATATGGCTAGAGTTGGCGTTAGAGGAAATGTCGGAGATATTCAGCTGTATATGTTTGAGCCTTAGTCAGACCCACACTCAAATGAAAGGTCTGTTGTGTACCAATATCAGCCAGTACGGTAAAATAATCCTCTGTTAGTCCTACAGCAGGGAATTTTTGCAGATGTGTCAGAATTGTGTATCTTTTATTTGTGAATGTTGTTTGTTAGTTTGCTAGCCTGTAACTGGCAGTGGCTGACACAGTGTTGTGGTTGTGAAACATACATTTACTTGATGTTTTCAGCTCAAAATGACAGACTCTGCTTTCAAAGACACATTCGGAATTTATAATTTTTATAGCAGTGTCAAGTTGACAGCGAAGACGGTGGAGTGTTTTTAAAGCTGCTGTTGGTTTAAATCAGCTACTTTTACTCTTCAACTGGTGAACTGTGGTACCACTGGATGTATGATGTGATTTTTAATGCCTGAACATTCACAGTTTATTTCTCAGTCTGTTTGATCAGCAGTTATTTCTGTATTTATTTTCTGTTAGTTGTCATGGTGTCTTGAGTTTGCTCCAAAATACAGTTGGTTTGTCCCTGATGTGGATTTGCTGCTCATGTGAATCCTCCCACAGTGTTTCATTAGCAGCTGTAACCACAGTGACTCTGATCAAACAGGAATCATCAGAATCCATCTGATATGAAGCTGTGGTTTGAATACCACTTCCCTCCTCTTTGAAGAGTAGTCACATATCTGTGTTCAGGTTTTTGTACAGCCTCTTCTACACTTTGTATCACTGTGTTTCTAGAGCACAGTAGTAGAGAGCTGTGTCTGCCAGGGTTAGATCCTTTATGGTCAGTTCAGTTGAGTCTTGTGATGTTTCAGATCCATATTTTGTTTTATCAGGAATATTTTCTCTTCTTTCATTTCGTGCTCCTTTCCAGAGTATAAACTGAGGTGCCTGAAGGTCAGAATGATGTCTGTACCAGTAAAGCAAAATATTGTTGTCCGTTGTCTCATATCGACATGTGAGTGTGACAGATTGTCCTTCTCTTTGACTGACTTCATCTTGTACAGGAGAGATTTTGTCTCCAGCTATTAGTCCTGGAAAAAGTCGAGAAAATGAAGCCATTAGACTAACATTGTTGATGAGGCTGAGAGGAGAAGACAGTGGAAAATGTCAAGTGTACAGTGTTACTCTGTGGACAGAAACAGCTCAACTGTTGAGAGATTTCTGCTCTGAACTCCAGTTTGTATAAATCTTTCGAAAAGAATCAAAACATGTAGTTGTTTGTATCTTACCAAAGAAAAGAGCAGCAAGAATAATCCACAGCCAATGTTCCATCTCTACAACAAGGTTTAAATCAACAGGAGAAACTAGCTGATGTTCAACATTCAGTGTGAGAATTGTTCTCTTCACAGCAGCACTTCTTATTGACTGAATGGTTGAACACAGTGCAGAAGTAGTGCAGCGCCTACTTGATAATGTGGCCCTCTAGTGGAGGTAAAAAGTTGAGTCCAACAGTGTGGAAAAAAGGCTTCCAGCAGCTTGTCAGTGTGTCAGCTTGTGTTTTTGTACAGAGACTGTGGCTTTGCTGTCACTGTGGGCCTCACAGCACAGTAGTACACAGCAGAGTCTGTCACTGCAGCAGAGGAGATCTGCAGGTTCATTTGGGTTTTATCCTCACTCACTGTAACAGACAGTCTGGAGTTTGTTGCATTTTTTGTTCCAATGTGAGAGATGAGGAACTCTGGTGGTTTTCCTGGATATTGTCGATACCAGTAGAAATAATCACCACCAGCTGCTTGTTTGGAGTATCTGTAGGACAGAGTAACAGTGCTGCCTTGTAAACTGTACTCTTCATTCTTGACTGGAGTGAGTTCTTCACAGCTGACACCTAAAGAGAAATATGTTTGTTACAAAACTCTCAAGTAAGGAATCATATTTATTAAACATTGGAATTTAATTTCAAATAATGTACCTGTTACAAATGAAAGTAAATAAAGAGGAATTGCATAATAGTCCAATGACAACATGTTTAACAAAGTCTGTTTGTGTATCAAACTCTGTTGAAAACAATAGTTTCTCTCTCTTCTATAGTTTTAGTAATAATTTAGCTCCTCCCTCAGTCTCCTTGTCTCCTGTTAGATCTGTGTTTTCACGTCTCTTAGTTACACTGTCTCTTAGTCAGTGGGCTCGTAGCAACATTTTGAACCAGCTGGCGGTGGGAGGTTAATCTCTGCCAGTGATTCCTATATCACATAATTTTAGAAAGGTCTGGACCACCAGCATTAAACCACCTGCCACACTTGCTGGGTTTTAATGGAACTTAATATCACAAATTGTCAACATTGGAAATTACTGTTTGTTTTTAAACATAATTTGATCTCAAGGCAAAATGTAAATACAACATGAGAGGACCTAGAATTTATAGATAGAGCAATAGAGAAATGTATTTCAAAAAGATAAGAACAAATGTAGTGAATAGCTGAGTTTAATGCTAACCAGTTTATGGAGATAATTGATAAAAAAAAAGTTTAACATGAGGTCTCCAAATAACTGTCCAGTTACTGAAATCACTTCAGAACAGTCACACCTATTCAACAAGACTCAACCCAACCGATTTTATTCCTGTTTGATTTAAAATGTCAATGGGCACAAACACCTCTTTATATGAGGCTGCAGTTAAAATGGAATCGGGATCACAATGAAAATAAACCTGTAGTTTTCTTGTGTAGTTTCATCCTTGAGAGTTGTACATGTTTGTGATAACTGTTTTCAAGTGAAGAAGTTTTATATGTATTTTATGAATGTCTTATCTGTCTGTCTGTCTCTGTCTATCTGTCTCTATTAGATTTACAAGCATTTGCTTTTACACTCAATTATGACGGCGTATTGCTGATAAACATATTTTTCCACAGCACTCCATTATCATGAGTTGGTGTTAGATACAAGAACATGTTACTTTGGTCTGTTTTATCTTAATTGCTTTCTGTTGTTTTTATCACCACTACAAAACCATATAGACTGTATCATCACAAACTATTGAAGTCTTACAGTGTGTGACTCCCTCTAGTGGACATTGTGGAGTATTGTGTTGTCTTTACTTTGAGGGTTTTTGTACAGAGTTTTGGTGTTTCCTGTCACTGTGGGCTGCAGAGCACAGTAGTACACAGCAGAGTCAGACAGCTGAAGCTTCTGGATCTTCAGAGGAACTGATGTCCCATTTTTTTCAACGTTAAATTGGTCTTTCTGGAAGTCTGGAGAATTATCTACTTTTTTTGAGTAACTCCTCAATATGTACTGTGGGAAATTATTCACTTCTTGTTTGTACCAGAACAGAGTGGGACTTGAATAAATGGTTTCAAATGTACAGCCAAGTGTAACTGTGTGTCCTTCAGTAGCGATGACATCTCCTGTTGGCTGGATCACTCTGTCTTCTCCTTTACACTCTGGGGAAGAAGAGAACATGCAGAGGAAGAGATGAATCAATAAAGATGATTGATTAAAGGAGAACAATCAGTAGGTCTAAAGAGTTACCTAGACAGAGAGTCAGACACACACACATGTAGAATAGTCTGTATTTTCACTGCCTTCTGTCTGATGTCACATTAAACCATATAAGGAGTTATTTAGAAGGTACTAGATGCCAACAGAAATGATGTGTTTAGCTTTTGTGTATGGTGAACATTAAAAGCACTCACAGCTCAGTTAGTTGTGAAAAGTGTTGAGAGAGTAAACATGTAGTTGTTTGTATCTTACCAAAGAAAAGAGCAGCAAGAATAATCCACAGCCAATGTTCCATCTCTACAACAAGGTTTAAATCAACAGGAGAAACTAGCTGATGTTCAACATTCAGTGTGAGAATTGTTGTCTTCACAGCAGCACTTCTTATTGACTGAATGGTTGAACACAGTGCAGAAGTAGTGCAGCGCCTACTTGATAATGTGGCCCTCTAGTGGAGGTAAAAGTTGAGTCCAACAGTGTGGAAAAAAGGCTTCCAGCAGCTTGTCAGTGTGTCAGCTTGTGTTTTTGTACAGAGACTGTGGCTTTGCTGTCACTGTGGGCCTCACAGCACAGTAGTACACAGCAGAGTCTGTCACTGCAGCAGAGGAGATCTGCAGGTCCATTTGGGTTTTATCCTCACTCACTTTAAAAGACAGTCCAGGAATTGGATCGCTTATTTTTGTTCCACCTCCTGAATGGGAGATGAGGAACTCTGGTGGTTTTCCTGGATATTGTCGATACCAGAAGAATCGATCACTGCTCGTTGCTTGTTTGGAGTATCTGTAGGACAGAGTAACAGTGCTGCCTTGTAAACTGTACTCTTCATTCTTGACTGGAGTGAGTTCTTCACAGCTGACACCTAAAGGAAGAGATAACTCTGTTATAACATGTTGTAAAAGTCATAATAAGTGAATGACATTCAGAAACGTTGACAGTGATCTTTTTGAAATGCAGAATGTAACATACCTGTTAGAATGTAAAGAAACAGCAGAGAAAAGACACAATACTGCAGTGACAGCATGTTGAATAAAGGTAATGTTGATGGTTTGTGTATTGAACTCTGTTGAATATACAAGTTTCTCTCTCTTCTATAGTTCAGTAACATCTTAGCTCCTCCCTGAGTCTCTCCGTCTCCTCTTAGATCTGTATTTTCACTTCTCTCACTTACACTTCCTCCTGGTTAACAGACTGGGAGCAGCATTTTGTACCAGCTGGACTTTTCTTTTCATCTGGTGATTCCTTTATCACCTAATCTTACAAAGATCTGGAACACCATCACTTCACATGTAATAAACAAGTTACCATAGTTACTGGATTTTAATGAATTATAATCACATATTGTCAGCCAACCAATGGAAATTAATGTTTTGCTTCAACATGATTTTCTCCAAAAGCAACAGGTAAATATAAAATGAGAGGACCTAGGATTGAACCCTGTGGTACACCACAAGAAATCACAGCCTGACAGAACAACAGAGAAACTTCTTTTATAAAGATCAGAACAAAATCAAAACCTGAGTCTGTGATGACAACCAGTTTATGGAGATATTTGATTCAAAATGTTTCAGTTGTCAGTGATGGAGCTAAATATAACAGTATATATTGTGACACACAATTTAATATGATGATCATACTGTTCAGATATGGAATATATCACTCAAATATGTTGTATTTTTAAAATGGTTTGAGATTTAGGAAGTTAAGAATGTGTTTAGCAGTCACTGACACAAATAAGTGACATCAAGAGTAAGACTTTCGGTTCATTAGCTTTAAGAAGATTTATTTTCAAACTGAATTATGATGAGTTATTGCTCATATAAATACTATCTCATAACACCAGTATCATCAATTACTGCTGATTTCTACAACACATTCCCTCGGTCTGTTTTTTCTTTAGTGCTTCATTTTGCATTTAGTCCTGTGTGTGAGTGCGTGGCTGAGTATGTGTGACTGTATGCTCAAGGATCTTTCTTACTTGCAATGATTCATAATTGTTGATAAACCTGTTTTATTGACAGTTTCATACTGTCATTGACTGCTGACTCATCTCTCCCATTAATCAGCAGGTAGGTGCTGGACATTCTCCAGAAATCATTTTAGCTAAAAATAACAAGCCTTACTGTCTGCAACCGATACATTTTGACCTTTGTTGTGGCATTCACAGAAAAGTTTGTTCTTATTTTAAACTGGAGCAGCTGCAAATGAACTCCAAACCTGATATGTTGTGATTCAGTAAAGTTGGACATGTTAGGAGATGAATTAGTCCCTGCTTTTGTCAGCTCGTCTGCCGTCTTGACTGTAAAGAAGCTGGGAGAGGTAATTCCACGAGGCACAGCTCTCTGCTGTCCGCCTGCCATCTGGTTCTGTTCCATCTGCAACACGGCGTCATACAACACCAGGAGCACTCCAGAATACAGTGTTATGCCTGCTGGATTAAGTAGACATACAGACTTTGTTGATTTGTGTTTTTTTCCTTGACATTTCTTCTTCTACTGTAAGTAACTAAGACGGCTGTGTAGTAAAATATTTGTTCGCTATTTTATTTGTGTTTTATTGTTATTTCTTCTTTGTTGTGCTGTATCCTAAAGTCCAGTTCAGACCAAAGATTCACTTTGAGACAAAACTGTTTTAGAATGTTGCAGAGAGAAGCAGCAGCACGGTGCACTGGCTGGTCTGAGCTCAACTCATGGTGTCACCTGGGACTCAGCTTGTCAGGTCGTCAGCAGAGTTGGGTAAGGGTTACTTTAAAAGTAATCAAAGTACTTTACTGCGTTACTTTTTTTTTTAAAGTAACCAGTTACATTACTGCGTTACTCCCAACTCAAGCACTTTGAAAGTACTTTTGAGTATTCTACATTTCCCATTGGGCAATGGACCACAGTGTTAAACTCAAGAACAAAAGGAGGACTCAAAAATGCAAAAACCGCAGAGCTCAGTTCAACAAACAACAACAGGAGGAAAGGAAAAACACAAGTGCAATCCTAACACACAGGGCGCTAAGCCTACATTTTTTGTCTCCAAAATCAAAGTTATGGACCACTCGCCCTTCACTGAAATCCAATTCTCCCATCACAGCCGTCATCTTGACCAATAGAAACACAGAACGATCTGCTGTACAACAACTGTATGACAACAACACCCCAGCGTTTTTAATATTTCCTCCAGGGATGTTACCACACAGAGTAAAGAAAAAAAAAACCCCAGCAGAGGCACTTCGTCAACCAGTCAGAGTACTGTCATTAGCATCAAGCTAGCAAACAATGTTACATCCTCATAATGGAGACGGACATAAAGTAATAACATTAACAAATAGCGGCAGGGCTTTTACTCAGCACAACTGCAGAGGCTCCCAGCTTCATTTGAAACAAACTACATTATAGACGGTCCGTTATTTATTAAGCCCTCTGTGTTTTTATATTTTTACTTTTTATCCGCTCCCATTGTCTTCATAAAGTTAACACATCGCGCTGTAATTTCAAACTCAACACTTCCTGAACTTATTTGAAATTAAAACCCCCTTATAACCTCCGCTGAGAGAATCCCCCCATTTTCTAAATAGGCTTTTATTGTGAAACATTTGTAGGAAGTTGTTGTGGAGGATACAGTAGCTTGAATGTTTGCATATGGTAATTCAAATGGAGCTCCTGCCATCTGCTGACGCTTTCTACGTTACTACAACAACATGTCGGCTGGCATATGAACACACACACACAGTGACTCAAATAATAGTAAAAGTAATAAAAAATAGGACAATAATAACCCGATGACATCACACACACTGTGATAGACGACCAGGGATAATTGGTGAGTACCATTGTGTAGTGTGGCATGTCTGTCGGCCAAGTCACAGCACGTTTTTATGACACCACAATTGTGTAATGTAACATAGTGACTTTCAGAACGGGCAGAAAAGTCGTGTAGTGTGTACGAGGCATAATGCAAGTCCTGAGTCTGACCTGTCTGTCAGCGAGTCCTCCTTCACCTTTTTTTAGACTCCACCGTAGACAATAGCAGCATTTCTCCAACCACGTAGCGAGCCACAAACTTAATGACTTCTTTCGGACTGATAGGTTTAACGTTATCTCTGTTAATAGAACCAAAAGACAGTCGTTGCTGTTTTGGAGCTGAAGGACCAGCGTTCTAAGAAAGAGCAGAAAATGTACTCAAATATTTGATTACTCAAACAGCAAACTAACGCGTTAGGTTACTCGTTACTGCAAAAAGTAATCAAAGTACTCTAACGCTTTACTTTGTAACGCGTTATACCCAACTCTGGTCGTCAGTACGTGGTTTTAGAACGTAGGGCACGTCACCTGTTTCAACAGCCAGTCGGCTTGAAGTGAAGTCCGCTGGCCAAGTCAGTTACAGACTGTCCACAGATAGTGTTTGCTCGCTGTGGAATTCTCTGACAACAGCCTCCATCCCCACCAAGCCACAGCCAGTCTCATTTAAATCCCTGTGGCTGTTGACACATATGTTGGCCTCCGTCCTCACAATGTGCCTCCAGATAGCACACATACATCTGGCCGACGTCAGCCCGATGTATCGAGTTTAGATCGTTAAGACGTAGCAGGGACAGCGTTCGCTCATTGCCAAGACGTCGCTGAGACGTCCGTCTTTAATCGAAAATGACCACCACACGACGTTCAAACGATCAATAAAAGAAGCTGCGTTCAGTGGGCGCTCCTTCATTAATATTCATTAATATTCATATGCTTCGTTAACTACGACCTTTATTCATTTAGGTCGGACCTTTCAAACTACAAATATTTCACCATTCAATGTGAGAAATCAATGCTAGCATTCAAAAATAGCTGACTGTTACCCTATTTCATGTGTAAGTGTGCACAATGAAGAGACAAAAGTCAATTTGACAAACTTTATTTTCAAATTTCCACAAACAATATCTGACGGCCAGTCCGCTTCTCCTGGCAGCCTGCAAGAGACAGAAAAGACGATGAGCACATAACTTCAAGAAACAAATCCCAATTTCACCACTGTATTTTTTTTTTTTTTTTTTTTTAGCGTTTCAGCTGTCTTTTAGCCAGATTGAAGGCTTTGGGTCCGTCACTCTGCTTCATTTAGTGTTGAAACTGTTAAATAACGGGATCCGGCGTTAACTCCGTTAACTGTTAACAGCAGCTCAACAATCAGTCCTTCATCTCGGAAAAACGGTGGTTTCAAAACTGAGCTATTACCTGTAGCCACCAGGTCAGTTTGCTTTGCAGAGGAGGAGACCTGGACTGATAAATTGCCCATAAAATCACATTAACAACATACCGAAGGCATCCTTAAACTTCACTATTTGACCTCCGCGCTCCTCTCCACTCCTCTCACCCACACTTGACTACCCGTTCTGGGATACACAGTGTCGGCCCGCCCCACCTTACCTCCGCGCTCCTCTCAGCTCCTCTCACCCACACTTGAGCACCCATCCAGGGCCCCGGAGGTCAGGCCGGGGGGCTGCGGGACCAGGGGTAGCAGCTCCGGGCACATCCTCTTTAACCCAAAACGAGTGTTCACGATAACCAGATGAGCAGATAACGTCAACTAGGGAAAATAAAATGAAAACACCGCAGTAGTAGCCTGTTAGCTAACATGAGCTAAATTGCTAAACTAGCTCACAGCTAACGAAAAATAACGTTAGCTGGTGGGAACCTGTGCTAAGCTTTATACACTGAGTCGTGCCTCACCACTCACCAGGAATCTCTTTTAACGGTCACAGAAGAAACAACAAAGCTATTTTCTGCCAGTTTTTTTCCAATGAGCTTATCTGAAACCAAGAAGAGAAGAAATCACAGAGAAGAAATTACGCAGAGAAGAAATTACACCTCTGTGGCGACTTCCGTATGTGGACAGACATTCTACGGCACTGGGTGGACCCAAAGCCGACGTAACAGAGACGTTTGATGAGCTGGAACAAAAGAGTATTAAATTTAAAGATATCCGCCCATGTGGTCAACGCTTGTCAGACGTTATAAATTCAGGGCCGATGTGTCGTCCTCAGGCCGACGTTGGCCAGATGTATGTGTGCTATCTGGGTCATGTTTGACAGTGGGTTACCACTGATGCTTGCTGTACGTCAACATGTCACACACACATGACCTACCCATTGACTGCTTAATTGCTGGTGGTTATTTAAGTGATTGTGACATTTATTTTAAATACAGTCCATCTGAAGCTGTTTGTTTTGTTTGTTTTGCTGTTTGATCGCCACTAAAAATGCAACTTTCTCACAGTCACTATCCTCATTCATATTTTAACAAGTTACACACGAAAGTTAACTTCAAAATAAGCCTGAAAAGCTGGAAATCAGAACAGAAGTACATAGAGCTGTTGCATAGAGACGATACACTGTCTCCTTGCATGATGTGAAATGAAATATTGAGGTTTCTACCATTTTTCTCCCATTAAAGGTATTTTTTGGGGAGTTTTTCCTGATCAGCTGTGAGGATCCAAAGGACCGAGGGATGTCGAATGCTGTAAAGCCTCTGGGGCAAATTGTGATTTGTGATATTGGTCTTTATTATTAAAACTGAATTGAAGTGGATTGCAGAGTCAGGTAGTCAGAACATTACAGATGGCACATTGCACACGTTATTAACAGGCTATGTACCACAGTCTTTTAAGGTAGCTGTAATTAAACCTCTACTAAAAAAGCCCACCCTGGATCCAGAGGTGTTAGCCAACTATAGACCAATATCTAATCTTCCCTTTATGTCAAAGATCCTTGAGAAAGTAGTCGCAGACCAGCTGTGTGATTTTCTCCAGGATAATAATTTATTTGAGGAATTTCAGTCAGGATTTAGAGTGCATCATAGCACTGAGACAGCACTAGTTAAAATTACAAATGACCTTCTGATTGCTTCAGACAAAGGACTTGTCTCTGTACTTGTTTTATTAGATCCTAGTGCAGCGTTTGACACAATTGACCATCAAATTCTACTGCAGAGACTGGATCACTTAATTGGCCTAAAAGGTTCAGCACTAAGCTGGTTTAAATCTTATTTATCTGATCGTTTTCAGTTTGTTCACATTCATAACGAAACATCCTTACGTTCCAAAGTTTGTTTTGGAGTTCCGCAAGGTTCTGTGCTCGGACCAATCCTATTTACTCTATATAGCCTTCCTTTAGGTAACATCATTAGAAATCACTCTATAAATTTCCATTGTTATGCGGATGATACACAGCTGTATTTATCGATGAAGCCAGAAGAAAGTAATCAATTAACTAAACTCCATAATTGCCTTAAAGACATAAAAACTTGGATGCGCACCAATTTCCTGATGTTAAATTCAGACAAAACTGAAGTTATTGTTCTTGGCCCCAAACAACTCAGAGACTCTTTATCTGATGACATAGTTTCTCTAGATGGCATTGCTCTGGCCTCTAGCACTACCGTAAGAAACCTCGGAGTAATATTTGATCAAGATTTGTCTTTTAATTCTCATTTAAAACAAACCTCACGTACTGCATTTTTTCATCTGCATAATATTGTGAAAATTAGGCCTATCCTGACCCGAAAAGATGCAGAAAAATTGGTCCACGCTTTTGTTACCTCAACCAAAACTCTCCAGCTAATTCAGAATGCAGCAGCACGTGTACTAACAGGAACTAAGAAACGCGATCATATCTCTCCTGTTTTAGCTTCTCTGCACTGGCTCCCTGTAAAATCCAGAATTGAATTTAAAATCCTACTGTTAACTTATAAAGCTCTAAATGGTCAAGCTCCGTCATATCTTAGAGAGCTCATAGTGCCATATTATCCCACCGGAACATTGCGCTCTGAGAACGCAGGGTTACTCGTGGTCCCTAAGGTCTCCAAAAGTAGATCAGGAGCCAGAGCCCTCAGCTATCAGGCTCCTCTCCTGTGGAATCATCTTCCTGTTACGGTCCGGGAGGCAGACACCGTCTCCACATTTAAGACTAGACTTAAGACTTTCCTCTTTGATAAAGCTTATAGTAAGGGCTGGCTCAGGCTTGCCCTGTACCAGCCCCTAGTTAGGCTGACTTAGGCCTAGTCTGCCGGAGGACCCCCCATAATACACCGGGCACCTTCTCTCCTTCTCTCTCTCTCTCTCTCTCTCTCTCTCTCTCTCTCGTATTCTATTACTGCATCTAGCTAACTCGGCCATTCTGGATGTCACTAACTCGGCTTCTTCTCCGGAGCCTTTGTGCTCCACTGTCTCTCAGATTAACTCATATCACAGCGGTGCCTGGACGTGTGTGGTTGTGCTGCTGCCGTGGTCCTGCCAGATGCCTCCTGCTGCTGCTGCCATCATTAGTCATTAGTCATACTTCTACTGTTATTATACACATATGATTATTGTCACACATGTATACTGCCAGATATTAATACATACTTTCAACATATTGTACCACAGTAGCCAGAACTATAACTATAATATTATTACTTTCATTAATGTTGTTGTAAGCTACTGTCATTACCTGCATCTCTCTCTCTCTCTCTCTCTCTCTCTCTCTCTCTCTCTCTCTCTCTCTCTGTCTCATTGTGTCATGTGGATTACTGTTAATTTATCATGTTGATCTGTTCTGTACGACATCTATTGCACGTCTGTCCGTCCTGGAAGAGGGATCCCTCCTCAGTTGCTCTTCCTGAGGTTTCTACCGTTTTTTCCCCGTTAAAGGGTTTTTTTGGGGAGTTTTTCCTGATCAGCTGTGAGGGTCATAAGGACAGAGGGATGTCGTATGCTGTAAAGCCCTGTGAGGCAAATTGTGATTTGTGATATTGGGCTTTATAAACAAAATTGATTGATTTCTTGATTGATTGCAGCAAGTTGTAAGTTTCAGTTCATCTCAACACAAATGTTTAGTCTGAACTGGGCTGAAGGACAGAGGTAATATTGTTTAAAGTCTAGTTGTGAACAACATGGATCAAAGACTTGTGGCTGGTTTTAGATATTAAAAACATTCATCATCATAATTATATGGTATCTATGTTTCAGATAGAGTGCCTGTTTGCAGGAAAACTTGATCTGCTTCCTGCAACTTGCCTTGACTCTGTAAAAAACAGACCATGTGTGTGTTTTTATTACCCTCTGGGACGCCTCTAAAACACACTGCAGCACGTCTGCTGAAATTACAAGAATTGTCTAGAGTGGCTGCATTCAGCCTGAGAGACGACCTGGAGGACATCTGCATTTTCTAGTTAGGGCCCTATTGTTTTTCTCCCGATCATATATATATATATATATATATATATATATATATATATATATATATATATATATGTATTTTTTTTCTTCCGCCCATATGATCGCATTTTTCACTGCCTGAACATACCCCAAAACTCACCAAACTTGGAATATAAGTCACACCTGGCGAAAAATTTTATAATTTATTGTCGTCCTGAATTTCCACCACTAGGTTGCGCTATTATTATATTATATACTTTGTCGCACTTTCAAAAACCTTATATCCACGCGTTCAGTGAATTGTGCTGAATCTTATGGTATAGGCCACGTCCATTTCTCTCCTGACAAAAAGTTATTAAAAGAATTTCGATATTCCAAACAATACTCAAGTTATTAAATAGCAACATCCTGCAGATTTCGTTCTAAACAGGAAGTGCTGCATATCTCCACATTGGTGTATCCGAATGACATGAAACTCAGGTTACCACTTCCCCATGAGCCCCTGAGGCTCTGGGCAAAATTTTGGGTGATGACCACAAGATGGCACTCTTTAAATTTAAGTATTTTATATCTCAACATCGGTTGGGTGGATTAACACGAAACTTGGTTAAATTATTGTCAATGCCCTCCTGAGGCTATCTGACGGAAAACTTACTGATTTGCCACTAGGTGGCGTTCTGGTGGCCGTCTAATTTAATATTTGGCACTGTGCCAACACCATAACACTCATGGAAATAAAATTGATAGGGGTGGTATAGACTGGCCCCTGTAACTCACACATCAAAAATGACCAGCAGGTGGTGCTATTTTCAATGCAAAAGCATTTTTGGCTAATAACTCCCACATAATATGTCACACATTGTTAAACCTTCTATTTACATGTTCTCTGAATTCAGCTGAATTGTGTGGTGTAAGCCAAGCCCACTTTCGCGGTAACTTTCCATTCGCTAAATCGCAACAAATGAAAAACGTACTTTTTCGAACTCCTCCTAGGCGATTTGACCGATTTGCACCAAACTTTGCATGTAGCATTTGTCAACCCTCCTGACAAAAAGTTATTAAAAGAATTTTGATCGTCCATTAAACAGCCAAAATATAAAACAACAAATTCCTGCACATTGTTTTCAAAACAGACAGTCTTTCATATCTTGACCCAATACAGACTGATTAAGACAACACTTTTACTGATTGTGTTACATGGCCCGATGAGGGTTTGTGCAAAATTCGGTGCAAATTGGCCGGCTAGGTGGCGCTCTGGTTGCAGTCTAATTAATGTGAATGGAAGTAAATTGGAAAATCTTCAAATCCTTTTCAAAACTCATCGACTTTCAACCTCTTCTTGTCCCTCATACTTTGAGCTAGAGACACCATGTCAACTTTTAAAGAGTCAGAAGACCTTGAACTATTGGGCATGTATTCAGCTTCTACTCTTTGGAAAAATACACACGTGGGTTGGGTGCCTACCTGTATACTGGAAATGTAAGTACGAGATAACGTTTATTTTTTTATTTATTACAGTTGACAAGACTTCTAGGTGCACGCCCCCCGACGGCAGAATGCCCCGACGCGCGTGGACTGCAAGGGCCCGTCTAACAGTGTGTGACTCCCTCTAGTGGATGTTGTGGAGTATTGTGTTGTCTTTGCTCATAATGTTTTTGTACAGAGTTTTGGTGTTTCCTGTCACTGTGGGCCTCACAGCACAGTAGTACACAGCAGAGTCTGTCACTGCAGCAGAGGAGATCTGCAGGTTCATTTGGGTTTTATCCTCACTCACTGTAACAGACAGTCCAGACTTTGTTACATTTTGTCTTCCAAACTGAAGGATGAGGAACTCTGGTGGTTTTCCTGGATATTGTCGATACCAGTAGAAATAATCACTGCTCGTTGCTTGTTTGGAGTATCTGTAGGACAGAGTAACAGTGCTGCCTTGTAAACTGTACTCTTCATTCTTGACTGGAGTGAGTTCTTCACAGCTGACACCTAAAGGAAGAGATAACTCTGTTATAACATGTTGTAAAAGTCATAATAAGTGAATCACATTCAGAAATGTTGACACTGATCTTCGACACTGCAGTTGACACTTTCAAATGTTTGCTAAACTGTGCTTGGATGTTGTTTTATGAGGCTCTGGCGGCTTTCAGTTGTCTGTTTGACTTTAAAGTCACACGGCTCGGCTTTCTCTTGCATGCACTCTTCCTACTTTTCCCTGTGCTGTGCTGTCTCAAGTGTTGATATAGATTGGTCGTATTGCCGCGGGACGTGGCGACTTTAACTTTTACACTTACACAGCACGTCTTTCTGTTCAACGTCACCGTACCTGAATCCAAAGTATCGCAATGTAACAGACATTTTTTTTTCACCACCAGCTCCGCCTGTTCATGGTCGAGCTCATGCTCTTCTTCAGCGTCTGTGTTGGTCACTGCTGCACGCCGGCTGCACGCACCAGGATAGCTTGTGGGTGTGATGTCAACAAACTCCACACACTACAGGAGAGGCAGCAACGTTCACAGGCACACACGTTAACATTTATTTAGCCAACATTAAATCGCAAATTACAGCCTTTATGCTGTTATGTAATCGCACAGCCTGACATTGCAATTGCGATTAGATTAATCGTGCAGCACTAACTGGGAGCAGCATTTTGTACCAGCTGGAGGTGGGAGGGAAATGGAATATCAAATCACAGATTGTCAGCAAAACAATGGAAACCAATATTGTATTTAAAGTAATTTGCTCTACAGGCACCATGTCTTAAAAATGAGAGGACCTAGGATTGAACCCTGTGGTACACCTCAGTAATATCACAGTCTGAGAGACCCCAATCACAAACACAGTGTTGGTTAGTAGACATACTTCTCTACATGGGTGAACATCATTTTACCAGCTGGACATTTTTAAATATCAGACCAACAATGATGTGTTTTTTCATTTGAAAAATCAGTGAGGAACACAGTCAGCATACAGAGAAACATGTTATGTGTCAATAAAATCAATTAGTGATCCATATTTTAATCATTATTTGTCCAAACTGTCAGGTTGTGTGAACCAATTTCAGCTTAAAGGATCAGTGTTGGAGCCTCTCTGTTAGCATGTCTGAGGATTTTCTCTGTGAAACTCTCATTAATTTAAACTTCTCATTATCATAAAAGACACAAACACATATTTGATGCAGTAGATTCAGTCTTCTGTGTTTTGTGGCTTTGTTGTAAGGAGTAAGACTGTTGTAACTGACTTGGTGTAAGACTGTATTTGGACCTCCTGTTAAAGTCTAACAGTGTGTGACTCCCTCTAGTGGATGTTGTGGAGTCTTGTGTTGTCTTTGCTCATCATGTTTTTGTACAGAGTTTTGGTGTTTCCTGTCACTGTGGGCTGCAGAGCACAGTAGTACACAGCAGAGTCAGACAGCTGAAGCTTCTGGATCTTCAGAGGAACTGATGTCTTGTTGAGTGTTGCATCAAATCTGTCTTTCTGGAACTCTGGAGCATTATCTCCTGTGTTTGACAAACGCTTCAGCATGTACTTTGGGTGATCTTTAGCTTCTTGTTTGTACCAGTATAAATATGGACCTGGGTCACTGGTCTCAAATGTACAGCCAAGTGTAACTGTGTGTCCTTCAGTAGCGATGACATCTCCTGTTGGCTGGATCACTCTGTCTTCTCCTTTACACTCTGGGGAAGAAGAGAACATGCAGAGGAAGAGATGAATCAATAAAGATGATTGATTAAAGGAGAACAATCAGTAGGTCTAAAGAGTTACCTAGACAGAGAGTCAGACACACACACATGTAGAATAGTCTGTATTTTCACTGCCTTCTGTCTGATGTCACATTAAACCATATAAGGAGTTATTTAGAAGGTACTAGATGCCAACAGAAATGATGTGTTTAGCTTTTGTGTATGGTGAACATTAAAAGCACTCACAGCTCAGTTAGTTGTGAAAAGTGTTGAGAGAGTAAACATGTAGTTGTTTGTATCTTACCAAAGAAAAGAGCAGCAAGAATAATCCACAGCCAATGTTCCATCTCTACAACAAGGTTTAAATCAACAGGAGAAACTAGCTGATGTTCAACATTCAGTGTGAGAATTGTTCTCTTGACAGCAGCACTTCTTATTGACTGAATGGTTGAACACAGTGCAGAAGTAGTGCAGCGCCTACTTGATAATGTGGCCCTCTAGTGGAGGTAAAAAGTTGAGTCCAACAGTGTGGAAAAAAGGCTTCCAGCAGCTTGTCAGTGTGTCAGCTTGTGTTTTTGTACAGAGACTGTGGCTTTGCTGTCACTGTGGGCCTCACAGCACAGTAGTACACAGCAGAGTCTGTCACTGCAGCAGAGGAGATGTTCATATTGATTAGGTTTTGATCCACTTTAATTGTTAGTCCAGGAATTCGTTGATTTAATATTGCTTCAGTTCCTAAATGGGAGATGATGAACTCTGGTGGTTTTCCTGGATATTGTCGATACCAGAAGAAATTATCATCGATATCAGCAATTTTGCGATATTCGTAGGACAGAGTAACAGTGCTGCCTTGTAAACTGTACTCTTCATTCTTGACTGGAGTGAGTTCTTCACAGCTGACACCTAAAGGAAGAGATAACTCTATTATAACATGTTGTAAAAGTCATAATAAGTGAATGACATTCAGAAACGTTGACAGTGATCTTTTTGAAATGCAGAATGTAACATACCTGTTAGAATGTAAAGAAACAGCAGAGAAAAGACACAATACTGCAGTGACAGCATGTTGAATAAAGGTAATGTTGATGGTTTGTGTATTGAACTCTGTTGAATATACGAGTTTCTCTCTCTTCTATAGTTGAGTAACATCTTAGCTCCTCCCTGAGTCTCTCAGTCTCCTCTTAGATCTGTATTTTCACTTCAATCAATCAATTTTTATTTATGAAGCCCAATATCACAAATCACAATTTGCCTCACAGGGCTTTACAGCATACGACATCCCTCTGTCCTTAAGACCCTCACAGCGGATCAGGAAAAACTCCCCCCAAAAAAACCCTTTAACGGGGGAAAAAAAACGGTAGAAACCTCAGGAAGAGCAACTGAGGAGGGATCCCTCTTCCAGGACGGACAGACGTCCAATAGATGTCGTACAGAACAGATCAGCATAATAAATTAACAGTAATCCACATGACACAATGAGACAGAGAGAGACACAGAGAGAGAGAGAGAGAGAGAGAGAGAGATATGCAGGTAATGACAGTAGCTTACAACAACATTAATGAAAGTAATAATATTGTAGTTATAGCTCTGGTTACTGCGGTACAATATGTTGAAAGTATGTATTAATACCTGGCAGTATACATGTGTGACAATAATCATATGTGTATAATAACAGAAGAAGTATGACTAATGACTAATGATGGCAGCAGCAGCAGGAGGCATCTGGCGGGACCACGGCAGCAGCACAACCACACACGTCACGCTGTCCAGGCACCGCTGTGATATGAGTTAATCTGGGAGACAGCGGAGCACAAAGGCTCCGGAGAAGAAGCCGAGTTAGTGACATCCAGAATGGCCGGGTTAGCTAG